>NC_061508.1:32938833-33088244 GCF_022539505.1 Lolium rigidum | reverse complement strand
GATCCTCGTACTTGACCGGAGTGCCTTCCGCCATCTTGGATGTAGATGGCGATGTTGTGGATGTCGAAGGTTGTCAAACCGGGCGTGCCAGAATGTGTTGACGTCAGAAACCCCCTGGCGGGCAGAGACGGGCAACACAGTAGAGCCGGGAACAACTAGGGCTGCGGCTGGCCCCAGTCTCTCAGAGCGACGGCCCGCAAAGCCTCCTGGTCACACGTCCGATGCTATCGCAAGGGCGTGCCACCTGACCTATACCCGGCCAGGAAGGTGTGGATGATGCCTCGCTTAGTTTCCTGCATGGCATACACGTAAACATTAAATACGAGCCTCGATCGGCTCTCAGGTTATCCTGTGAATCGGCTCAAAGAGCCGATCCACCCATGATTCGTACAAGGTGTCCGAATATATGGTGGTCCTGCTTGATCAAGATAAAGCTAATGAGATCTACGACGATTTAGGGTTTTCACCGCATAATCGGATCATCCTACTCACAATTGGGCCTCGCGCTCGCGCACGGTGACCGTAAGCCGATCCTAGACAGGGCCTAAAAACCAACACGAGGTTGATCCCCGAACATCCTTTCTAGGGCTAGCAAACGTCACCCTACACGCCGCTGGATCCTCCAACCCTTTGTAAGGCCTAACTATTGCGGATGTTAAACTAATCCTTGATGAACAAGGAGCAACCGTAACGGATCAGATCTACTAAACTATGATCAAGCGGGGTGCCGCCCCTACACCTGAGATAGGTGTAAGGGCGGCTAGATGTGCAAGGGTTGCATAACGAAAGCATGTGATACGAAGAACAATGCTAACCCTAACATATCTAAGATAACTACGTTGCTCGCCATCAAAAAGGCTTCAGCACGAGCAACGCATGAACAACGTGGGCAGGCTTGTGTTGCCTAGATCGCAAGATGCGATCTAGGCAGCATGGTGCTTACCGGAGAAACCCTCGAGACGAAGGAGTTGGCGATGCGCCGAGATTTTTTTGTGTTGAACGTTGGTTGTTGTTTATTCCATAAACCCTAGATACATATTTATAGTCCAAGGGACTTTCTAACGTGGGTGTGCATCTAACCGTGCACGGGTAAAACTCTAACTCTTAACCGACACGTAATCTAATATGTTACAGATACAAGGGCAAACTAGCCCAAACTTTGCATGTAAGGCCGATTCACGTATTTCTTCTATATATACATTCTTCAAGTCCATCTTGATCGCGGCCCACCTCTGACTCGGTCAAATTCTGGTGATAACAGGACCGCACATATGTTTGGTGGGTTTATCATGGTGAACCACATAATGATCCTTTAGCGGGAGAAGCAGATCTTGCTCACACTGTATGTGTGCTGGCATATGTAGTTAATTATTTATATTGATGCTGCCGCTGTTTCGATCAATAGTTTGCATTGCTGTGCAAGTTCTGTACTCAAATTTAACTTGTTGCAGATGGATGGACGGGAAGGAGAGAAAAAGCGCTTGCTTCAGGAACCGGGTTTCAGCTCTGGGACATGTGCTGTGCCAGATGAGAAGGTAAATATGTAAAACGGCATTTGTTCAGGTTGCATCCCTTAGATGTTTGTCTAATCTGTTGATGTACTAATTGCAGAAGCATAGAGTTGAAGAGGTCTCTCGGTTTGATGGGAGATTTGAAGATGAATCTCAGTTTGATGCACCGGTGGATGGTACCGATGACGGGCCTTTCATAGACGAAGGTCCCGCACCCGAGATTATCCAGCCTACGAAGGAGGCCGTGGACCGAGTACACAGCTTTGCGTTGAAGTGGATGCACGCCCGCAGATCATCAGTGGCGTCCGGGTAGTCTCAAGACCACCCAGCCCTGATGCACCCGTGGATGGTACTGATGACGAGCCTTTCATAGACGAAGGTCCCGCACCCGAGATTATCCAGCCTAAGAAGGAGGCCGTGGACCGAGTACACAGCTTTGCGTTGAAGCGGATGCACGCCCGGAGATCATCAGGGGCGTCCCGGTAGTATCAGGACCACCTAGCCCTGATGCAAAATGTTGAGCTACTTTATGATTCGTACTCTTATGTTCTGGTGCTGTAGTATGTACTATCTTTGTTATGATTTGTACGCCTTTGGCGCTAGAACTATAATTAAGCATTCAGTGGATGATCGCGTTGCAAAATTTGACACCCACACAATCAGTTCATCGTATGAGTAGTAGCACAATTACTTCTACAGCCAGTCCCGCCAGCGCATTAATTGGTAGCATGAAACACTTTCGAGCACTCCCTCTCGATTCATATTAATTGACTCAATTTTGTCTAGATATGGATGTATCTAGATGCATTTGTTAACTAGACTAACAAACTTGAGTCAGCTTAATATGAATCGGTGTAAACCGCCCAAGTCCTCCAGCAGCTAGTTTATTGACTCGGACTCCAAGCCTCTCGCGGCAAGCCATCGACGAAGCTTTGACCAGATCTTGGCCCGCTTTTTTTTGCGAATAGCAAAGCTTTGACCAGTTCCTCTCGGGATACAGCACGCCGGTGAGCTTGCACGGTTGCCATGAGCACTTTCCGGCGGAACTTCCTCTGCAGCGCCCTCAAGCCGCCGCTGCGAGACAGCACGCAGTGCCTCGAGGTGGACGGAACGGACGAACTCGGGATCTCAGGGCAGGGGGTCCGCCTCGTCCGGAACGATCTCCGGCGGGTTAACGAGGACATGCATGGCGGCCGGATTTGGTTTTTTTTGTTGTTGTTTGAGCTTGGGATTTGGGGTTTTTTCGGATAGGGGAGGAGGAACCGAGGAAGAGGAAGGAACAGCCCGCGTGCTTGGCGCGTGGCAGTGTGCTTGAATTTCGAATTTTTGTGAAATGTTTCATTTCCCCGCTACAATTCGGGGGTTTTCTTGACGCGCCAATGCGTCCCGCCGTGCAGGTTCAAGTGAATTTGGGGTGCCACACTATGGGCCCCAGTTTCAGTGAGACATGTAATGACTAGTCACATCAGTAAGTTCACTGTGTAATAAAATATGTTACCCCTCCCCTTTATGTAGCCCCCTTTGTCTCTCCCGATCGAGTGCCGACAGCCGACGGATGCAAGCCGCTAGCTCGATCCCCTCCTTTCGCCTCCACCGTCTAGGCATCCAGCTTGGAGGGGCAAGCTGCATCTAGACCAAGCGGATTAGGTAGTACTAGTAATGCTCTTTCCTTTCTCGAGATCGGTTCTTTTTTCCTCACCTCGATATCTTGCGCATCTACTATTTCCTATTCTGGGCGAAGGGGTGTCTTTCTGGTCACCCTCGCGCTGGGAGTGATTGATGGGGGTGGGGGCGGGGGCTACCTTTGCTTGGATTGGGGTGTTCTTCCTTTATTTGTCGACATTTGCAACCTTTGTAGTTTCTGCAGATCCTCAATGTATCTTTTGTCAGCTTGTACAGGAAAGGAAATACCTCGGTGGTGGTGGGGGGGCAATGGAGCGTAAGGCCACCACGCATGTGGGCAGTTGGCTGAGCCTGAGCTGCGTCCCCAGCCCCGCAAAGCAGGTACTCCGTTTGCTTATCCACTCTGTCTGTCCGCATCCTCAATCTGTTCCTCGTTCCGGAAGATGCTTAAAGTAGCACATGTCTTCAGCTGTTTGTGCATAAAGCCTCTGTGACACCATGCTCTATATTCTCTCGTATCAGGTTGGTACCTCCGGGTTCCGTGCCGAGGCTATGGGGAACGAGAATAGCGCCCCACCTGCCGCAGGAGCATGGCCCGATCTGCAGCACAAGAAGCGAAATGCCATCGCCGAGCCGGGCGTGGACCGCCGAGGGGTAATTTTTTTTAACCAACTTACCATGATGTAGTCCGAATCCGATACTCCCTCGCATCCAAATTAATTGACTCAACTATCCGTAGATACGGATGTATCTAGATGTGTTTTTAGCTCTAGATACTACTACCTCCATCCCAAAGCTTAGGGATTATATTATTTTTAGAAAGTCAAACTATACCATGTTTGACTAAGCTTTTACCAAAAATCATTAACATGCAAAATACAAAATTAATATCATTAAATAGGTTGTGAAATATATTTTCCTACGGTATCTACACAATATTATATTTGTTGATAGAATGTTCTAAAATTTTGGTCAAACTTTACTTGTTTTGATTTCTCAAAAATAAATAAGCCTTAAGCTTTGGGATGGAGGTATCTAGACAAAGCCGAGTCAACTGGAGTAGTTTTTTTTGTCTGTCCATAGCTAGTGTTCATGGTGCAAAAGGCTAAGAGCATCCACTATATGCATCAGTCTATCTCATACAGTAATTCAATATCACTGCTGAGGTCTGCCTTTTGTTTTGCTATTGATATGCAGACTGAAACTTTAGGGCCTTTACTCAAAAGGAAGATCAAAACTGCGGCTGATCAGGCTGCCAGTATGTTGATGCCGCCCCCATCTTCTAAATGCCTCTACAAGCACAAGGCCACGCGCCCGCCGGGTGGTGATCTTTTAATGAATATGGTATATTTTCTTAATCCACAAAACATGCCTTGATATTTGTCTGTTTATTGTCGGTTTTTTCTAATGCTTGCCAAAAGTTTACAACAACAACAACAACAACCAAGCCTTTCAGTCCCAAACAAGTTGGGGTAGGCTATAGTTGAAGCCCATAAGATCTCGAAGCCAAAAGTTTAGAAACACCAAATTCGTTTGCTTACAATCATCATACAGTAATGTTCATCTACTCTCCAGTTCCCCTAACCCAACAAAAAATGATGTTAATTACGATTTTTAGATTAAAAGAGCACCATTAGGCGCTGTTAATTACGATTTTGAGATTAAATGTCATTTGCAATTGCTAATTACAATTTTGAGGCAAATGATTAGTTTAACCTTGATCTGTTCCGCTCTCCATTTTTCCCAACCGAAAAAAATGTAACCATTCCATTCCTCTGAAATGGAACCATTCCATTCCATTCCACGCTGTTTCATAACCGAACACACCCTTGCATTGTTGTGAACTGTTGTCCATACACAGCCATACCCTTCCACTTACATCCAGCACTATATGCATCAGTCTGTCTCAGAGTCATTCAATATCACTGCTGAGATCTGTTCCCATTCTTATGCAGGCTGAAACTGTTGCGCCTTTACTCAAGTGGATGCAAAATGAGGCTGATGAGGCTGCTGTGAGGACGATGGTGCCGGCACCATCATCCGAAAACCTCTACAAGCACGAGGCCATGGGCCAGCTGGGTGGTGACCTTTTAATGAATCTGGTATATTTTCTTAATCCACATACATGATTTTATTATTATCTGTTTAATTACTGTTGGCTTTGCCTAATGCTTACCAAAAGTTCAGAAACACTGCGTTTGCTTACAATCATCATACACTAATTTTTCACTTTTCAGTCTGTCTCATCCAGTATATAAACCGTTGAGTTCCGTTGGCTTCTTTTGTAATCATTTGCATTGTTGTCAACTCGTTGTCTATGCACAACCCTATTCTTCCACTTACATCCCGCACTTTTTGCATCAGTCCATCTCATAGATTTATTAAATATCAATGATGAGTTCTGTTGCTATTCATATGCAGGATGAAGCTTCTGTGCCTCTACTCAAATGGATAAAAAATGATCCTGATGAGGCTGCTGTGAAGATGATGGTGCCGCCACCATCTTCTGAAAACCTCCTCAAGCACAAGGCCACGGGCCAGCTGGGTGGTATCCTTTTTAAGCAGGTATATTTTCTTAATCCTCATACATGATTTGATTTGTCTGTTTATTGCCGGCTTTGTCTAATTATGCTTACCAATAGTTCGAAAACACACACAACCCTATTCTTCCACTTACATCCAGCACTATATGCATCGGTGTCTCATAGATTCATTTTATATATCACCGCTGATGTCTGTTGCTCATCAATTTTCATATGCAGACTGAAACTGCTAAGCCTTCATTGGTCAAAAGGATTGCAACTGCTGCTGATGAGGCATCTGCAGAGGCTGCCACCAAGTTACTGTCAGCCCCACCTTCTGGATGCTTATATAAGCTCAAGTCCAAGGACCAGCCGGGC
The DNA here is from genome assembly GCF_022539505.1 of Lolium rigidum. Classification (NCBI taxonomy): domain Eukaryota; kingdom Viridiplantae; phylum Streptophyta; class Magnoliopsida; order Poales; family Poaceae; genus Lolium; species Lolium rigidum. The sequence continues at coordinate 33,082,210 of NC_061508.1, read as the reverse complement.
CGTAACCATCCAAGGGTTGGGGTATATTTTCTTAAGCCACATATACATGCCATGATTTATTTCTGATATTATCACCGGCTCTGTCTCATCGCTTCTTGGAATTCGGAAACGCCAAATTAGCATGCTTATATTCATCATACACTAAATTTTGACTGTTCAGTTTGTAACATAGTGTTATGCACTCGCTTGTCAACATTTGCATTGCTCTGAACTATGCACTTTACACAACCTAATTCTTCCACTTACATTCAGCGCTACGCACCAGTAGTACCTCCCATGTTTCCTTCACCATCCCGATGCCGAGCTTGCGGGAATATGGCGGGCCCATGTACATACCCCGCATATAACACCTCCTATGGCTCTATCTACCTTTCTAATAACTCCTTCACAGAGTTACAAGTATGTATTCTCAGTGGTTTAGCATGAATTGGCATATAGTAAAGTCTTGTTTTTAGTCTTCCTGCTTCTTACATTAGTATCAATTTTCACCTGCAGACCGTACCTTGTGAACTTCGTCCAATGATTAACCGGATGTGTCCCCATGAAGGGTCTTTCACTATGCATGGCAATGGCAAATTGATGAACACCTACACGGTCTATGAGGTGTATGTCTACAAGACGCAGGCCATCACATATTTGTATGGACATGATTGGAGAAAGTTTGCTTTTGACTACGGTCTGAAGAAGGGCGACGAGCCGAGGATCGAAACTCAAACGGGCAGATATACGTAACCGCTTACGAGTTGGAGACACTTCCAAATATATAATATGTAACTTTTTTGTACTCATATCCTTTGATTACTGCATTCTGAGCAGTTGTTCTAAACCATTCCCTCTGTTCTAGCTTGCTGGGTTTAACATGATCAAAGCTGCAGATCCCCTGATGGAACATGAGCGGATGTCACAAAGGGCACCCACACCAGCACCGGCACCGGCTTCCCACTCTCCTGCATCAGCACCGGTTCCTGTACCAAGCACCGTTTATTGCATCTACCCAGCAGGCCCCTACATCGGCATTGGTTCCTGTAGAGGCCCCAGATACTACACCTGCCCAGCAGGCTCCCGCATCGACACTCGGTTCCTCTAGCTGCACCGTTTATCGCATCCGCCCAACAGTCTCTCGCATCAGCACCGGTTCCTCTAGAGGCACCGTTTATTGCACCCGCCCAGCGAGTCTCCCGCATCAGCACCAGCTCGTGTACCAGCCCAGGCTCCTGCACCTGCCCCAGCCAGATCACCGAGGTCTCAGCTCATTGCTGTGGCCACCCGTGTGGTGACCAGGACGCATCTGAAGGCTATGTTCGTGAGTATATGACGAAAAAAGTTCCAGAGACGCCGCCGCCGCCAATCCCATCTCGGGGGATTCAGGAGATCGCCTCCGGCACCCTGCCGGAGAGGGGAATCATCACCGGAGGGCTCTACATCACCATACCCGCCTCCGGGTTGATGTGTGAGTAGTTCATCCTTGGACTATGGGTCCATAGCAGTAGCTAGATGGTTGTCTTCTCCTCATTGTGCTATCATGTTAGATCTTGTGAGCTGCCTATCATGATCAAGATCATCTATTTGTAATGCTACATGTTGTGTTTGTTGGGATCCGATGAATATTGAATACTATGTCAAGTTGATTATCAATCTATCATATATATGTTGTTTATGTTCTTGCATGCTCTCCGTTGCTAGTAGAGGCTCTGGCCATGTTGATACTTGTGACTCCAAGAGGGAATATTTATGCTCGATAGTGGGTTCATGCCTCCATTGAATCTGGGACAGGGATAGAAAGTTCTAAGGTTATGGATGTGCTGTTGCCACTAGGGATAAAACATCAATGCTTTGTCTAAGGATATTTGTGTTGATTACATTACGCACAATACTTAATGCAATTGTCTGTTGTTTGCAACTTAATACTGGAAGGGGTGCGGATGCTAACCCGAAGGTGGACTTTTTAGGCATAGATGCATGCTGGATAGCGGTCTATGTACTTTGTCGTAATGCCCTGATTAAATCTCATAGTAATCATCATGATATGTATGCATCTCTATTTGTCAATTGCCCAACTGTAATTTGTTCACCCAACATGCTATTTATCTTATGGGAGAGACACCACTAGTGAACTGTGGACCCCGGTCCATTCTTTTACATCTGAAATACAATCTATTGCAATCATTGTTCTCTACTGTTCTTTGCAAGCAAACATCATTCTCCACACCATACGTTTATACCTTTGTTTACAGCAAGCTGGTGAGATTGACAACCTCACTGTTAAGTTGGGGCAAAGTATTTTGGTTGTGTTGTGCAGGTTCCACGTTGGCGCCGGAATCCCTGGTGTTGCGCCGCACTACACTCCTCCGCCAACAACCTTCACGTGGCCTTCATCTCCTACTGGTTCGATAACCTTGGTTTCATACTGAGGGAAAACTTGCTGCTATACGCATCACACCTTCCTCTTGGGGTTCCCAACGGACATGTGCTTCACGCGTTATCAGGCGGTAGTACCGCTTGAGAGCGGTAGTACCGCCTATGGTACCGCTTAAGTACCGTAACTTAAGTTACGGCAGTACCGCTTCGGTACCGCTGCGGTACCGCTTGGGATCCAGTAAGCTCTGGAGACCATTGCGGTACCTCGAGCGGTACCGTGAGCGGTAGTACCGCTATGTGTCCACGTGGACAAGTTCTGTGGGGATTTCGAATCCAGAGCGGTAGTACCGCTTCCCAAAGCGGTAGTACCGCTTAGGCAGAAACTGCACATAACGGTTGGATTTGAGGAGCCCTATTTAAAGGGCCCTTCTTCCCCAGCTCGTTTTTAGCTCTTCTCTCTCTCTCTCCTCCATTGTTGCTGAGCTCAAACTTAGTGGATCTCCCTACCTACCCAATCAATCTTGCTCATACTTTGAGGAGTGGTGGAGGAGACCCCGATCTATCGTTCTACCGAGAGAAATTTCACCAATTGGTAGTCCTTAGTGGATCTTGTTGGTAGGGTTCCTATGCTGGGATCTTGGATGAAGTGCTCCTATGGAGGCTAGCTTGGACTTGTGCTAGCCCCATAGGGTGTTGGGAGCCTCCTAGTGTTGTGGAGCTCGCCCCAACCTTGTGAAGGAACCACCGCCTCAACCGGTGCCTTAGTGGAGCAAAGGGAGCCCCTTTGTGGAGCTCTCTTGAGGAAGAAGGTGAGGCCTTCCTTCGTGGTGTGGCCGTCTAGCCTCTTGTGTGAGGCTAGCACCTCCTCAACGCAGACGTACTCCCTTTTGTGGGAGGAACTGCGGGAAACAAATCCTCGCCTCGTCTTCGCGCCCTCCGGTTATCCCGCTCCTTATCCTTGTTATTTTTGTTTGGTTCCTTTACCTGTTGCACTAGTCTAGGATCATTCTAGGAACACCCCCATCACCAAAGCTATCACCTTTATCTTCCGTTGCACTAAAAACTGAAAAAGGCTAAAAATTTGCGTAGCGCCCATTCACCCCCCTCTTGTTCGCTATGATCCATTCACCATTGTTCATCCTTACTCCTGAGTTTACTGAGGAGTTGCCAGCTGATGAGGACCCAATGCCGCCTGCTGGTAACCCACATCCCATGCCTGGAAATTTGCAGCAATTTCATAACATGTTTGTGCCTCCACAGTACCTAGAAATTGGCTGGAACATGGCACCAATGGAGCAGGGTCCTATGGGTCACAATTTCCATAATCAGCACTTCCATGACATGCAGCAACCAGGTATGCAAGAGGAGGAACAGCAACAACCACAAGAGTAGGATCAGGAGGTTGATGAAGCAGAATCCATGGTAATAGCTCCTTCTGAGGTTTCTGGAGATTCAGTTAATATGCTACAGGAGAATCAGGTGGTGGTTCAGTTTATGCACCAGATGGACTGTCCTACAATGCCACAGCAGTTGATGGATAGAGTGGTTTATGGTCCTGTTATCCCACCTGATATGCAATGGGCACAACTATTTCAGAATATGATTCCGCAGCTGTTATCTGCTTCTATTCCTCTATCTCTGCAGATTTCTCCTTTTGTTCAGTTGAAGAGGTCTTGGTCTACTGCTTTTGCAGTAGAGAAGAAGGAAGGATGGAATGTGTCCAAGGGATTATTGCTTGATGATTAGCATAGAATTAAGTGTTGTCCTAGGAAGAAGTCAGTGATATTGCAAGGAACATTAGAGGATGAAAATGAGGTCAATGTTGAGCTGCCTGTGGTCTTTGCTTCTACTCCTGTGAAGGGCAAAAATAAAAGGGCTAAGAAGTTGACCACCCCTATGGTGCATTCACAAGATCGTCGATTTACTAGGAGCTGCTTGAAGGAACGCTATAGACCAACTCCTGTAGTTGAGGTGCAACCCAAGAAGAAGCCAAGAGGGAGGGCAAAACTATTGGTAGTTCTGGCAGATGATCAACCTGGCTCTTCTGACTCTGCTCACACTAGTAACAGTCCTTCTGGTGAGGAAGAGGGGTTTGTCAGGGCTCCTGCAACTCCAATCCATGTGCTGCAAAGAATTAGTAGACAATTGGGCATTGATGAGAATAAGTTGCCTAAGGAGAAGCTTGAAGCAACTCCAGATGATTCTGACAAAGGAAAGAGTGCTGATGTATAAGTTGCATTATGAAGTGCTTTTGGCTGGAGTCTTTTGGGTTTGTGAGTATGGTTCTGGGCATCTGGTGTTGGTGAATGTCAGTGGGTCTATTTTGTGTGTGAGTTGGGTGATGTCCTTTGGCCTGTGTGGGTGTTCAATGTTATGTAAGACCTTATGTCAAATTAAATGGGCACCAAGAATGTGGGATGCTATGCATCAGTGCATGTTATATCTGTACTATATCAGTTTTTATTATGTATCGAATGAGTAGAAGAAAGTGGAGTATTCTCTGTTGGAATGTAAGAGGGTTAAATGCAGAAAACAGACAGAGAGAGGTTAGAGCAAAAATTGATGAAAGTGGTTGTCACATCATATGTCTTCAAGAAACAAAATGTGAAATGTTTGATTGAACTCTTCTATGTTTCATGGCATGCTTGTGGAGGTACAAAGATTTGGGATCAGAATTGAGTTTGCTTCTGCCCATAATAATGAAAAATGGACTTTGGTTTGTGCGTATGGTCCTTGTCATGGGGTGCTAAGGGATCAGTTTGTTTCTTGGCTGTATAATTTGGCCATTCCTTGCTCTGACAATTGGTTATTACTTGGTGATTTTAATTTCATCATATCACAAGATAATAGAAATAAGTCAGGAGGTGATGTGAATGATATGTTCTTGTTTAATGATATCATTGGTCATTTGGGGTTACTTGAACTTCCCCTGAAAGGTAGAAGATATACCTGGTCAAATATGCAAAGAAATTCATTATTAGAGCAGCTGGATTGGTTTTTTACTAGTCAGCATTGGATATCTGAGTATCCCAATACTATGGTCCTTCCTCTAGCAAAAAAAGGATCTCATCATGTACCTTGTGTGGTCAATATTGACACTACTATACCCAAGGCAAAGAATTTTAGGTTTGAGAATTATTGGGTGGATTTGCCTGGGTTTAAAGAATGTGTTACTCAGTCTTGGGAGAGAGGCTCACCTAAACTGTATAGCTCAGCAATAATTGCAGATAAATTAAAGGGGTTAAGGCAGGACCTGAAGATATGCACATGAATTTGGCTAGACTTAAACTTTTGATACAGAACTGTAATAAAGTTCTTCTTATTCTGGATACTTTGGAAGAGGAGAGGCCTTTGTATAGGGCATAACTTAATTTTAGGCAGATTGTGAAGCTACATTTGGAGGAATTGTTGTTGGCTGAATGTAATTATTGGAAGAAGAGATGCACTATTCGCTGGATCAAGCAAGGGGAAGACAATACTAAATTTTTTCATGCTATGGCTACTGGAAGATTTAGGAGAAACACAATAGCAATGTTACATGATTCTGATGGTAATGAGGTGTCTGATCACCATGCTATGGCCTCCTTGCTATGGGCGGAATATAAGAATAGGATGGGTAAATCAGATGGTATCAAGATGGAGTTCAATCTGCATTCATTAATCAAAAGAGTTGATGGTTTGGAGGATTTGACTGCCCCTTTTCAAGAAAAAGAGATGGATGATGTGATTAAGGATATGCCAGCTGATAGAGCACCTGGTCCAGATGGATTTAATGGTTTATTCCTGAAGAAATGTCGGCCTATCATTAAAAAGGATTTTTACAAGTTGGCTGAAGATTTTCATAATGGCTCAATCAAATTGCAGAATATAAATGGTTCTTATATTACTTTGGTCCTAAAGAAGCAAGTTTCTCTGGCAGTAAATGATTTCAGGCCAATATCTTTAACCAATGTTTGTGTTAAATTCTTGACAAAGCTAGCTGCTAATAGATTACAGTCTAGAATTCTGGAGTGTGTGCATAAGAATCAATATGGATTCCTGAGAAATAGATCAATCCAATATTGCCTAGCATGGTCTTTTGAGTAGTGGGATCAAATCGTACTCGTTGGGGTACGGCTTGGAATAGCCGATTGCCCTCCTTTTCGGCACTATGCCGAACTAGTCTCTCAAGATTGTACTGATCTGATCCGCGGTGCTGGCTGCAGGAGTCGAACTCTGAAGATTCGCCGGAGTGGCATACTTAGCCAGCCACGCTTGCTTCTCAAGCTCTGAGCCAACTGCAGGAGTTGAGCTCTGGAGGTTCGTCGGAGTGGCATACTTAGCTAGCCACGTCTGCTTCTCAAGATCCGTTCCCGAAGTTCCTCCTGCTGTTCCAGAAGTCCCTGCTGTTGCAGTCTGGTTCGTGAGTGCCCAGTTCATCGCAGTCCGGCACGTATGTGCACGTGTACCCGTGAGGGATCTCCTTAGGCGCCTCATACAAGAACTGGTAATCACTAGGGTCACCACCGATCTTGTAGACGACGAATGCCGGTGAACTCGGCACTTCTGGTGCTGCCAACGCAAACGGCAGCGGCGGTCGGGACTGGAGTGGTATCTCACCTTGGTGAGTCCCTAGAGCAGGTCCTGACGGAGAGTGCTGATGCCTCATGATTTCCTGGATCACCCGAAGGGCGACACGCTCCAAAGTGTTCACCAGGCTCTCGGAATGGCGGTGCAGCGAATGAGCCACCATGAAATTAATCTCCTGACGCGAGACCCGGTGCGTTCTTCCGAAGGGGCGGACAGGTCCACTCCATCGAGCGCGCCTTCGGTGAGAACCCTTTCCACCCGATGCCGTGTGAGCGGGTTCTCCGGAAAGAGCCGATGAGGTCGGCTTCGAGGATAGCTTTGACCTCGTCATACTTCTTCTTGAGCTCCTCGGTCGGATCTTCGTACGTGATCGGAGTACCTTCCGCCATCTCAGATGTAGATGGCGATGCGGTTGATGTCGAAGACTGTCCCACCGGGCGTGCCGGAATGTGTTGTGGTCGGAAACCCACCGGCGAGCAACGACGGGCAACACGATAGAGCCGGGAGGCTCCCGGGACTGCGGCTGGCCCTGGTCCCTCGAGCGACGGCCCGCAAAGCCTCGGCACGCACGTCCGATGCTGGTGCAAGGGCGTGCCACCCGACCTATACCCGGTCGGGAAGGTGATGGATTTGCTTCGCTTAGTTTCCTGCATGGCATACACGTAAACATTAAATACGAGCCTCGATCGGCTCTCAGGTTGTCCCGTGAATCGGCTCAAGGAGCCGATCCACCCATGATTCGTATGAGGTATACGATCAATGGTGGCCCTGCTTGATTAATATAAAGCTAAAACGACCTACGACGATTTAGGGTTTTCACCACATAATCGGAACATCCTACGCGTGATTGAGCCTGGCAGCCACGCACGGTGATAATAAACCGACCCTAGACAAGGCCTAAAAACCAACACGAAGTTGATCCCCGGAACATCTCATCTAGGGTTAGCAAACTACACCCTACGTGCTACTGGATCCTTCAACCCGTTTGCAAGGCCTAACTATGCAGATATTAAACTAATCCTTGAAGAACAAGGAGCAATCATAACGGATCGGATCTACTAAATAATGATCAAGCGAGGTGCCGCCCTTACACCTAAGATAGGTGTAAGGGCGGCTAGACATCTAAGGGTTGCATGGACGAAAGCATATGATACGATGAAACAATGCTAACCCTAACACATCTATGATAACTATGTTGCTCGCCATCAACAAGGCTTCAGCACGAGCAACGCTTGAACAACGAATAAACGTGTACTGCCTAGATCGCAAGATGCGATCTAGGCAGCATGATGCTTACCCGGAAGAAACCCTCGAAACAAGGGAGTTGGCGATGCGCCTAGATTGGTTTGTGATGAACGTGATTGTTGTTTTTCTCAATAACCCTAGATACATATTTATAGGCCGTGGACTTTCTAACGTGGGAATAATCCCAACCGTGCACGAGCCAAATTCTATCTAACCGACACGTATCCTACTATATTTACAGATACACAAGCAAACTAGCCCAAACTTTGTATACAAGGCCGATTCATGTATTTCTTCCGTGTATATTCTTCAAGCCCATCTTAATCGCGGCCCACCTCTGATCCGGTCAAATTCTGGTGATAACAGCGGCACATGTCGAATTACGCTAGTATTCCGGGGTCATGTCAAGGGACTTGACCTTGAAGTAGGTTTTTGCGGGTTTGCCACAAGAGCAGTTAACTGGTACCTGATCCGTCAGATGAACGAGCCCCATCTACCATTATCCCTGCACAAGATATGTATGTCTCGCTTAAGTTATTTGTAAATGACTCGAAGAATGCGATTGAGATTTTACTCGACTCTACGAATCAAGCAAAATCTCGGGGGCTACTGACATAGGCATCCCGGATGGGCCTGCCGAAGATAGTACCCGGGGTTTATTGAAGGACCATAACTCGAAGATTGTGAAGTCCGGAAGCCCAGCAAAGCATCGAGTATGGTAAATAGATATAGATTAGGAATAAAGAGACTTGTAACTTCACGGGTCGAACTCAAAGAGTCTCCCAGAGTTTTTAACTTGTGTAATACGAAACCCTCGGCTCCGCCTCCTATATAAGGGGGAGTTGAGGGACAAAGAAAGAATCAATCTCATTGTCATAAAACCTAGCGTTTTAGCAGTCGAGCACCTTTTCGGCTGAAACCTTTGAGATCTACTTGCCCTCTACTTCCACGAAAACCCTAGTCTACAATGTAGGCATTGACAAGTTAATCCCTTGTCACCAGGGGTGGCGAGGAAGAGCAGATCGACGGAGATTGCCACAGATCCGTCGGCATCTGCGAGCATCGCACACGCGCACGAGCGGTCGAGGATGAAATCGACGAATCTACGCGGACGAATAGATGCGCCGTCGCGCGCTGAATCATTCGAGTACCACGACGTGCCCTGGTTCGGCCGAAGCTGGCCGGAGCACGGCGGCGACTAAGGCGGCGGCGAGGTCGCCACGCGAATCGCCTCGGGCGATTAGGGTTTCGTGAGAGAGAGGGACGAGTGAGTGAGTGAGGTGGGCCGAACCAGTTCGCTTACACCGAACCATTTTGGACAGGCTAAGTGGGTTGTCCAAATGGGCCTAATAAGTGGGCTGGCCCAATTGGGTCAGGGGTATTTTGGTCTTTTCAACTTTGAAATAACCCTTGAATTCAACCAAATTGTAAATACTAAACTATACCTCTAAAAATCGAATAAAAATAGGATTAGTGAATGAAAAATTATCCTTAACAAGAATAAAATAAGAAATAGAATTAAGAAAACAAATTCAAATTTTGGAATTTTTAAATTTAAATTTAAACTTGGAATATTAATTTGTAATTTTCTTTGGATTTAAAAATCAAGGAAAAATTTCAAATGAGTTCAAATATTTATTATCAAATATTTTCAAAAGAAATTCTATTATTCCAAGTCATTTCTTTTAAGAATGATATTTTCCAAAAGGAAAATATTCTATTATTCATATTTCTTTATTTCCTAAAAATAAAAGGAAAACTCCATTATTTCAAATTATTTATTTGAAATAAATATTTTTCCAAAAGGAAAATTCTATTACTCTTAAATCCTTTTTCTTTGTAAAAGAAAATGATATTAAGGACTTAAAAGTAATTACAAATTACTGCCAAAGGCATAAATTCTTAATTTAACCTAAATCTTAATAATTATGTCGGGTAAGGGATTCAACATAAAATAATACATCCATACATGCATCATTTGGATTTTATAACATTGTCCTTACCGGACAATGATGCTTCTTTACAGAACCCAAGGTCCAGGTTCCATCCAACACATCGAACGGCACTATCTCGCAGTCCACAGGCAAGTTCACCCTTGCTCATGTCATCTTGATTATGTTCTATCAATTTACTCGCAAATCTATATACTTATCACTCCTGCATTGAAAATGAATGTTACTTTTCCAATTAGGAATATGACTATGTGGTTGGCAATGGAACCATGGTATGTGTTGATATGGTGTAGGTTCCATTGCAAGGGTTCTATTCATCTAGGACTAATCACCAATATCGTCTAGTGATTCTAGCGTCGTACATTTCGCGTTAACCATAGGATCTATAATGGCTCTGGGGAAGTCAGATGTATCTTTTCCCTCTCGCATATCAACGGACTAGTGATAAGGGTTGCCTGTACCGGTCTATCTTTGGTAAAGGTCGGGACAGTGGTTTGTCACGGTCAACCATTAGATAAGGAGAGGGCAGGCTTATTAAAAGTCTATGAAGGATTGTAAGGGTTGTCCGGGTCGGTCTATCTATGGTGTATAGGACAGGGCACATGAATTATTCGGAACGGTCTACCTTAATGGTAAAGGTGAGGACAAATGCCTGGGTCGGTCTACCCATTGATATAGGGCAGGACAGGCTTACAAAAGGGTGGGTCTGTGGGGTCGCGGAGAAGGCAGTGATTGGCTTGGATCTTACACCTAGCCCCACACCAAGGAAGTGTGGACGAGAAACGCGTCTTGGTTGGTATCAAGGATAAGTTCTCTTATGGGAAAAGTAATGCACCTCTGTAGAGTGTATTAAAATTGTGGCTTGTCACTCCCAGTTCCGGGAAGGGAACTACGAACGCGGCAGGAAAGGAACTCCATGAAGTTCTGGTCAACCTGTGAAGACTGGCGGGCATAGTTTTCAATATAAAATCAACCTTTTTAAGAAATGTTTGCGAAACATGCATTGACCTGAGATTTTCTGATCAATGGTCGTAGCTAGTGCATCAAACACCTTTTTCTCTTTTGAACTTGCTGAGTACCTCTGTACTCACTTTCTTTCGACACCCTTGCTAGACTATGACACTGGTTATAAAGAAGGAAAGAAGACTCCAAGACCTAGGGTTATGGCTCTCCCACGCCCTCCCCTAGTCTCCAAGCCCTAGACACCTTCATCGCCGGCGATCTCACTGATCTCTGGTGATCTCCTCCTTCTGCTCCAACCATCTTCACCGGCGTCGTCTCCTCTTCAAGGTGATACCCGATGGCTCCTTCTCCTCTTGGCCGTTGGAAGGTTACGTTTGAAGTTCTCCTTGTCTCTGGTAAGAGCAAGTCCCTCCCTGGTTTTCTCCTTCTCTGGCCGAGGAATTGGTTGGCCTTGGTTAATCACAAAGATGCTCCTTTGGTTGGTAAACACCTCAATCCTGGTGAAGTGTTCTATACTGGTTCCACTGTTAGATTTGAGTCTCATGTTGCTGTTGTTGAGGCTTGTTTGCTTTCACCACCTGGTTTTTTCTCGTTTCCTGAGGCTCCTCCTGTCAGATGGAGAGTCACATATGCAGATTTAGTTTCTTTGTCTGATGCCAAGGATTCTAAGCTTTCCTACTCTAGATCTGCCTTCCTTATTCTTAAACCCAACGCCAAAAGGCTTGTGCTGTTGGACTCAAAAGAGCAAGTTTTGGATGCCAGATTCTTGCTTCTTAATGAAAAGGTTCAGACTGGACAACACTTGGATCTTAATGTCTTCTCTGTCAGAGTGGGGGAGCGTGTTATCTCGGATTCTATCCAGCATGCCTTACTTTTGGGTAGACAATCTTCTGTTTCTAGATCCTTTGTGGAGGTGGTGACTAATTCAAGCCAAGATGATTTTTCTGTTCCCCAAGGTGAGGTCTTCAAGAGTTTGGATTTCAAACCTGGACTTGGTTTTGCTATGGATTGCATAAAGAAGTTTGGGCAAAAGGTGAATATGGAAAAATTCTCTGCTAGGAAGCCTTTCTTCATGGTCTGTTCTTTTGGTCGTGCAAGTTTCAGATTGGATAATCATACTGTGGCCATTGCCTTGCAAGCTTGCTTTGGTGGTATTGCAGCACTATACAATGTCATTTTACTGCGTGAGAGAACTTTCAGGTTTTCAGTTTCATCAAGTTCTGTTGGTTTTCAAATCTATAATTTGGGCTCTCAATCTCAATCTTCTTTCAAGATTTTCTTTCACCTTTGGGGTCAAGGTCGGCCAAATTGGATTGCTGAAGAGAGAAAATTTTACATTGAACAAAAAGGGGAATGGACTGAAGTCAAGTCAAAGTTTCGGAATAATAATTCAGTTTTCTCCAGGCTCTCATATGCGCAAAAGGTGGCGGATTTCAGTCCCAGGGTATCTGTTTTCGAGCGATTAGTGCATGCAACGGGCACGCCAATGGCTACAACGTCTCGACAGATTAATGAGGCAATCAACGAGAATTATGGCCGGGTTAATGTGATTCCACCTTCTGGTCAAAGGTTTGATCGCGCTCTTCCCTTTCAACCGACAAATTTAAATGGGGGCGCCAATCTGCCGGGTTTTCTTTCCTCTTTTAGCTTCCCTTGTTTTCCTTCTTTGGCCTGGCCCGATGAAACTTACCTTACTTGGTTCAAAGCCCATGGGCCTGCCCCCCAAATTCAGCTAGCTTCCCATTTTGGAGACTTCACCTTTTTCCAGTCTCAGGCGACAAAAAATCTTTCTCACCTCGCCTCCTCGGCTTCTTCATCACTCTCTCTCCTCTGTAAAAACCCTCTGTCATCCTCTGCGCCGAGGTCGCCGGTAGCTTCGCCGGCGGCAATGGCCAACATCCCCATCGACCCTCGTCCGTTCGTGCCGCATGGATTCGAGATTCAGAACGTTGAAGGAAGGGTTGGAGTGAAGCGGGTTGTCATCGCAAGGAAGCCGTGGATGCATGAGCAGTATGCTATCGCCACCTTCAACCCCCCAGAAGGTCAGGTACATTTTCCTAATGTCCGAAATGTGCTTGAGGAGTTCTTGAATGAAGTGGCAGAGGTTGGTTTTCAGAGTATACAGGAATGCCCCTTTGGTGTTGCCTATGTGCAGTTCACAAATGTCAGTGACAGAGACAGGTTGATTCATACTAGCCCTATCCCCTTTGGTGATGTTGATGTTTCCTTCTATAAGCATGATGAGGGTCTTAACTGGCGTGCTGCAAATTTCAATAGAGATGCTTGGGTTCTCATGGTTGGGCCACCTTTAGATCATATGAATACAGAGGATTTAAATGCTTGTTTTCATGATATTGGTACTCTGCTGCTATGGGAAAGAGACCCCAATAAGAAGGGAAGGGTAGTTGCAAAAGTGAGAGTCACTGATCTTGCTGAAATTCCTAAAAGCATCAGGTTTACTGAAGGTAATAGGCCTGAGGCTGAATCTTGGACCTTTTCAGTAGAAGTACTTCAGCACAATTTGCTTGGAGGGGGCCCACCTGATGAGGACCCACTCCCTGATTATGGAGTGGACCCACATCCTTTACCTGCTGCTTTGGTTCCTCCTGCTGCTCCCCTTATTCCATCACAAATAGATGAAAATGAGGAGGAGGAAGGGGGAGAGGATGGTTGGGGACATTGGGCAATGGGTAATAATATACAGCAAGAAGAAGATAATCACATGGATGAGGATCTTTCCCCTAATGCTGCTTTTCAAGGACTTTTGGATGCTATTCAGGCAGAAGAGATGCAACTTGATAATCCTCCTTTGGCAGATTCAAGCAGTGACCTTACTTATTCCTCTGGCAGCTCACATTCTTCAGCTAATGCTGCTAATCAACAGCTGGTGATTCATGCTGGTGCTCCTGGGGGTTTGATTCCTTTTCATCATATGGGTGAAGGTCTTCAGAATATTGCTCTGGCCTACATAGATGAAGAAGATGATGATTTTGATGATGAAAATGACAATGGAGTTATTCAGCAAGCAAATGCAGAAAACATCCTTGAGGCAAATAATGAGAATAATGTCCAATTGCTTGCTGATGTCAATATGGTGCCTCCTCATGAAGCTCACCTCATCATTGGAAGGGTGGAAACCTCCTTCTTCTCCATTCCAGATGAACATGATCTTACTAAGAGATTCTCCAAGCAAGGCATGAAAGTTTGGGAGGACTACTTTGCTCCTAACCTGCACAACTCCTCTGCAAGTGTTTCTTCCTGTGAAATACCTGTAAGTTGGTTTAATTTTGTCACTTTAATGCTCATGACACCTGATAAATTTGATTGGGCCAAGGGTTTCTTATCTTCTCAGTTATGGAGTATTATTAAGGAATCTATTGCATATGAGCACACTATTTCCTTTGTGATCCCTGATAAGTGTGTCACAAACCAGGCTCCTATGTGCAAATTGTTGGAAGAGTCTCAGCACAGTCCTGAACATAACCTGCTGATTTCTGGATCTGGTTCCATTTCCCCAAAGAGGGAGAGAAGAGATGGAGGGGTGCCTCTGGTTGAGACTGAGGTAAGGAGGAGCCCCAGACTGGTTCTTTTAAATGATGGATATAAAAATCATGATAACTGTGTTGATAAAAATTGCTTGACTTGCAATGCTGCTCCTCCTTTAATTAACACCAGAGTGGTGAAAAATTTGGCTTCTTATTTCTGTAAGGTACAGGAAGATGGCCTGGAAAACAGACTGCTAAGGAAAAACAAATTAGATTCCAAGAAGAAAGCTCCAGGTGCAGCAATGGAAGCTCCTGCCCAAGGATCCAAGCTTGCAAAAGGGAAAGCTCAAGCTAATTCCAGTGGGAGTAGCAAAGAGAAAGGAGCAAATGCCACTGATGGGGTGGCATCTCAGGCCAAGAAGAGGCCCCATAAATAGAGTGTTCCAATGCTAGACAATTATCATGCTTTTGTGGTAGAAAGGGCTCACCTTATGCATTATTGTAATAACAGTGTGATGTACCAGAACTTGTCCTTGTTGCTTTTGTGGAGATCTTGTTACAATCAGCTTCATATCATGGATGTTACTATATGTTATGTCTTGTGCTTGCCCTGGACTGCTGCTTCTTTCATGAATGGTGGTGCATTTGTTTGCAGTGGTTTCAGTCTTGGTTCTCATGACTGCACATATCTCATTAGTTTATCATGGATCACAACAGATTATGGAAAATATTAAACTGGAATTTGAGAGGTATTAATTCTGACAAAAAAATGGGTTGCCCTTGCTAGTAAAATTGAGGAGTCCAATTGTGATATCATTTGCCTTCAAGAGACAAAAAGAGAATCCTTTGATATGGATTATATAAGAAAATTCTGTCCTAAAAGATTTGATAAATTTGAATATCTTCCCTCCATAGGTGCTTCTGGTGGAATTATTATCATTTGGGGTAGTGCTCTGTTTAGTGGAACCCTGGCCTTTCAAAATGAGTTCTCCATTTCTGTCCAATTCACCAGTAATCTCTCTAATAATACTTGGATCTTAACAAATGTCTATGGCCCAAGTCAAGCAGAAAGAAAGGCTGAGTTTCTTGAATGGTTTGCAAATGTTGACATGCCTGATGATATGGATTGGTTAATCATGGGAGATTTTAATTTCATCAGAAAACCTTCAGATAGGAACAAACCAGGAGGTGACATTAATGGGATGCTTCTTTTGAAAGAAGCAATCAGTAATCTGGGATTGGTGGAGTTACCTCTTAAAGGAAGAAAATACACTTGGAGTAATATGCAACAATCTCCTCTGCTTGAAAGATTAGATTGGTTTTTTACCTCTTCCTCATGGACTGTTAACTACCCTTCATCCATGGTTTTCCCTCTAGTGAAACCAACCTCTGATCATGTCCCTTGTGTTGTTTCTATTGGCACAAATATACCAAAGGCAAATGTATTCAGATTTGAGAATTACTGGTTACAGCATAGTGAATTCAAGAATATTGTGGAAGCAAGTTGGAACATTCCAGTTGGGCATACTGATCCTGCAAAAAAAGTAACTGCCAAATTGAAGAACTTAAGGAAAAGTATTAAGCTTTGGGCAAAGAATTTACCTTGCTTAAAAATGCTCATTGAAAAAGTCAACTCTGTCATCACTTTACTGGATAATCTTGAGGAATTGAGAACTCTTTCTCTTGAAGAATGGAACCTAAGAGATATCCTTAAAGATCATGTCATTACCTTATTACAGAACCAGCAGGCTTACTGGAAACAAAGAGGGAAAATAAAATGCGTAAAACTTGGAGATGCTAATACAAGATTCTTCCATAACAAAGCAACAATCAATTACAGACATAACTTTATCTCTGTGCTTATGAATGAAAGTTTGGCTGAAACAGCAGATCATGATGGAAAAGCAGATATTCTTTGGAAGGCTTTCAAAGAAAGAATGGGCAAATCTGATAATCCTTCTATGCATTTTAATTTGCATGATTTTTATGGAGATGGTATGGATGCAGAAACAAGTGCACAATTGGAGTTGCCTTTCACAGATAAAGAAATTGATGATATTATAAAGGTCCTACCTAATGATAAATCTCCAGGGCCTGATGGATTTAATAATGAATTTTTCAAGAATTGCTGGAGTATCATTGGAAGAGATGTCAAAGATTTGATCAAGGGATTTTATGAGGGAAGTATCAACTTGGAAAGCATTAATTCTTCCTACATTACTTTAATTCCAAAAATTGATTCTCCTATGAGATCAGGAGATTTTAGGCCTATCTCTCTGCTGAATACTGTGATTAAAATCATCACCAAGCTTTTGGCAAATAGATTGCAAAAAATTATTCTACAGCTAGTTCACAAAAATCAATATGGTTTTCTGAAACAGAGGTCAATTCAAGATTGTTTGGGGTGGGCTTTTGAATACATTTTTCAGTGTCACAAATCAAAAGAAGAAATAGTGATTCTTAAGCTGGATTTTGAAAAAGCATTTGATAAGATTGAACACAGTACAATTCTGGAAATATTGAGAGCAAGAGGATTTGGAGAGAAATGGATCAAATGGATTAACTTAATTCTTAGTACTGGTACCTCTGCAGTCCTTCTCAATGGTACACCTGGCAAGAGATTTTATTGCAGAAGGGGTGTTAGGCAAGGAGACCCCCTATCCCCACTTCTTTTTGTGCTTGCAGCAGACTTACTACAATCAGTGCTAAACTCAGCAATGAATCAAGGACTTATAGAAAGACCTATACCATCAGATGCTTGCCCTGATTTTCCAGTTGTTCAATATGCAGATGATACTTTGATAATCATGAAAGCAAATGCTGCAAACTTGATCTGTCTCAAGGCTTTGTTGCAAACCTTTGCTGACTCCACTGGTTTGAAAGTGAATTATAATAAATCCAACATGATCCCCATCAATTTAAGTGAAGACAGACTTATTCACTTTGCTGAAACAATGCAATGTAAGAGGGGGTCTTTGCCTTTTACTTTATCTGGGACTGCCTCTCAGTATTGTTAAACCATCCATGGAACATTTCCTTCCCATTGTCCAAAGAGCACAATCAAGATTAGGAGGGATGGCTGATTTTTTAAACTATGGAGGGAAACTACAATTGGTTAAATCTGTTCTGGCTTCCATGCCAGTTTTCTTCATGTGTTGCTTTGATGTTCCAGTGGCCATAAAGGAACAAGTTGTAAAATATATGAGACACTGCCTGTGGAGAAAGAAGAAAAATGATGTTCAGGCAAATGGTTCAGCTCTTGTGGCATGGAAAAAAATCTGTAGACCCAAGGACCAAGGTGGCTTGGGAGTTCTAAACTTGGATATTCAAAACAAGGCTCTTATGCTAAAGAACCTGCATAATTTTTTTAACAATCATGACATTCCTTGGGTGCATCTGGTCAGAGAGTCTTATTATTCAGGTGGCAATTTACCCACTAATAACATGGGAGCTTCCTTCTGGTGGAGAGCACATATCAAATTGTTGGATTTATACAAAGCTATGGCTAGATGTAAAATTGGAAAGGGTAAATCTGCTAGTTTTTGGACAGATCTGCGGGAAGAGAATTGCATGCACCAAAAATTTCCTCATCTTGTATCTTTTGCTAAACATACTGACTGGTCTGTTGAAAGAGTGATTCATACTGAATATCTGGAGGATCTTTTTCACTTACCTCTCTCACAACAAGCCTTTGAAGAATTTCAGAATCTAGAAGTTGTCTGTCAGAATGCTCTTACAGTGGTACAGGAAGGAAATTCAGATACTTGGTCTTACATCTGGGGAAATGCAGAATTCTCTTCAAAGAAAGCATATCAAGCTATGATTGTCTTCTCTCCAGCTCCTAAGATATTCTCCATTCTATGGAAATCTTCATGTCAAGCAAAACATAAATTCTTCTTCTGGTTGCTTCTCCATGATAGACTTAATACAAGGAATTTATTGAGAAGAAAGAATTTTGTGTTGCAGTCATATCAGTGTGTATTCCAAAGTTGCAATGAAGAAGAAACTCTAGTACACTTATTCTGGGCCTGCCCTTTTGCAAAGAATTGCTGGGACTTCATTTGTCCACAGAGAGACAGAGGCTTATCTATCCTTGAAGCGCTGGAAGATATGAGATTTAAAATGAAACTGCCTTTTGCAATGGAAGTCATAATCCTGTCAGCATGGGGAATTTGGATAGCCAGAAACAACAAGATATTCAAAGACCAAAATACAGAGTTCAATAACTGGAAAGCAATCTTTTTTCAAGAACTGAGGTTGCTAGTGTATAGAATGAAAAAGAAACATGTAGATTCTTTCAAAGTTTGGATTCAGTCTATTAGTTAGTTCTAGATTCCATTTTTCTTTTCTTTTCTTTTACTTTTCTTTGAGAGTTTCTCACTCTCTCCTTTTGTAATAATGTTTGATACTTTTTTAATTCAATAAAAATTGCAGGGGGCTTTTGCCCACTGTTTTACCTCAAAAAAAGACTATGACACTGAAGTGGAGGCCAACGACGGAGCACCGGAAGGAGGCTATGAACTGGTCTACGAGGAACCTGATCTATCCGGAGGAGTGGAAGGTGTAGACTATGGGATAGTCTACGGAGCTGACAACAATGAGGCGGAGGAGTAGTATCTTACCTTAGCTATCTTAGAGCCGAGCAGCGTAGTGGCATACTGAAATAAGTTGTTGAGCTCTCTTTCATCTTTATGTTGAGTTGTAATAGTATCTTAGGGTGTTCTCATCGGACCTGTGAGAATACCAACTTGTTAAGACCATGATTGTAATATAATCTAGAGTGTTCTGACCTCCAATGTTTCTGTTGTACCACTCTGAGGGATGTGATATTTGTGAAGAAGTCCCTTCATGAAGATCATATCAACGACTTGTATATTACAACATGTAGTGGTATGCTAGGTCACCGCATTATATATGTTAGTATATATGTTAGTATATATTAGTATATATGTTAGTATATATTAGTATATATGTTTGTATATATTAATTATTTATATATGTTAGTTAGGATAAAATGAAATAGGGTAACCATTTTCATATTTATATATGTTAGTATATATTATTAATTGGGAGAAATTGAAATAGGAAAATAAAAATATTTAGGACAAATTGAAATAGGAAAATAGAATTAGGAGAAATTGAAATAGAAAAATTGAATTATTATAGTTTTATATTTGTTAGTTTTATATATGCAATAGGGGAAATTATTAGGAGAAATTAAAATATATGTTAGCTAGGGTTATTATTTAATATGCCACAGCCACATTTTAATTTTCATTTTTATATAATTAGTATATATTATTAAGAGAAACTGAAATAGGAAAATAGAAATAATTATTAGGAGAAATTGAAATAGGGAAATTTTATATATGAACTATTATTATTAGTTTTATATATGCAATAGGGGAAATTTTATATGCAAATAGAAATATAATTCTCTGCATTTTGAAATAACATTATGTGCATTTTGCAGAAAATATGGATCGAGACCTAGAACAAGAAGAAATTCTCGAGGGTATAATCCACGACGCCCCCGATGTTGAACAACCTGAATCTCCGTCGTCATATCTGAACCCCTCCGGGGATGGAATGGAGGTCGACCAACGTGAGGATGAAGCCGACGCTGATGATGGAGAAAGCGATAGCTACGATGATGGAGAAGGATAACTCCGATGATGGAGAACGCGATAACTCCGATGATGGAGAAGCCGGCGAGGTATATATATATATATGAAGTTCTGCGATCACTAGTAATATGTTGGAGGGAGTTGTATATATTGAGTTGTATACATATAAATTGACGAATGCATATGTTACTTCTCTTAGGCCTCCACATCGAGCAAAGCTACGAAACGAGGGCCGACCAAAAAGTTGGATGGCCGAACGCATTACACATTTGAGGTCATAGCCCCTACTGGCGAACCCAAGTTACCCAAGAAGGCTGATACGTTGCAAACGTATCTATAATTTTTGATGCTCCATGCTTGTTTTACACCAATTCCTCTATGTTTTATGTTCACTTTGCATCATTTTATGACATTTATTGGACTAACCTATTAACAAATGCCACAGTGACAGTTTCTGTTTATTATGTCTGTTTATTGCAGAAAATGTCAAAAAATGAAAGTGCTCAGAAAATTCTGGAAAAATCATAGAAATTCTAATATACCAGAAGACTCCGGGAGCCAGAAGGAGAGCCGGAGGGGGGCTACAGGCCGCCCATACCAGGCCCATGCGCGACCATTCCTGGCCCGCGCCTGGGGGCGGTATGGTAGCCTCGTGCGCCCCCTGGCGTCGCCTCTTCGCCTCTAAGACCCCTATGACCTAAAAGCTCCAAAACATATCACCCTCCCTCCACGAAAAGTTCCGTAGCCGCCGTCATCGCCGAAACCAAGTTTCGGGGGACAGAAGTCTCTGTTCCGGCACCCTGCCGGGACGGGGAAGTGCCCCCGGAGCCATCGCCATCGACTCCACCGCCTCCACTTCGACTCCATGATGGTTTGTGAGTAGTTCCCGCAGGGACTATGGGTTCTTGGCTGTAGCTAGATGGTACTTTCTCTCCCATGTGCTTCAATACAATAATCTCATGAGTTGCCTTACATGATTGAGATCCATATGATGTAATCGGTGTTGTGTTTGTTGGGATTCGATGGATTGATCATTATGTTCAGTATATCTTATAAGTTTGCGAAGTATTTGTTGCTGCAATATTGTTATGTTTAATGCTTGTCACTAGTGCACGAGTGGCATGATCTTAGATCTAGGCTCTATAATTGTTGCTTAGATTGTATCTACAAATTGTATGCACATGTCTTTGTCCGGAACCCGAGGCCCCAAAGTGACCTCGAATTGGGATAACCGGAGGGGATGGCTTTGATATGAGGATCACATGTTTTCACTAGGTGTTAATGCTTTGCTTCGGTGCTCTATCAAAAGGAGTACATTAATTACCAGTAGTTTCCCTTGAGGCCCCGCTGCAAACGGGCTGGTAGGACAAAAGATGTTATGCAAGTTTCTCATTGCGAGCATGTATGACTATATATGGAAAACATGCCTACGATATTAATATTTTGTCTTAACGCTAAATTCAATTCTGTCAATTGCCCAGCTGTAATTTGTTCACTCAACACTTGTTATTTGGAGAGTTACCACTAGTGTAGATCGTCGGGAACCCCGGTCCTTTATTTCATCATCATTGCTTTTCAATCAACTGCGTGCTGGAATATTTTCCAGTGCCATCTCATCTATGTTACTGCTACTGTTGTGTTACTATTGCTCTCATATTACTGCCGCATCACATTTCCCTTTCAACACGCCATCAAAGTAGTACCAACTATTTTCTGGCGCTGTATCATATTACCATTGCTTTCACATCACCCTGTTGCTAGTGCTTTTCTAGGTGCAGCTGAATTGACAACTCCGCTGTCAAGGGTTATAAGTATTCTTTGGCTCCCCTTGTGTCGAATCAAAAAAATTGTGTTTTACTTCCCTCGAAGACTATTGCGACCCCCTATACTTGTGGGTCATCAAGACTATTTTCTGGCGTCGTTGCCGGGGAGCATAGCTCTACTTATAAGTTCACCTGGGGAGTACACTCCACCTCTCTCGCTGTTTTTATTTCATTTTGTTTTGTCTAGTTTATTTTGGTCTTGTTTTATTTTTCCTATATATCTGAAAATCCATAAAATTTTGAAAAATCGAAAAACTAAAAACTGTTGTTATGGAAGGACCTGCTTTATACTCTATCGAACTTGCAGAATTATTTATGAGGTATAGAGAATCATATAAGGGCAAAGTCACGGGGGGCACGTTAAAAAATTTGGATACAATTGCTAAATTTTGCTTAAACGCCATGATATAAATTGTTGCTCTAAACAGGATACTAAACATCTTAAATTCCAATGTGGCTTTAGTGAAGAAGTTTTAATTTCGAACTATCATTGGAATAACTATATTCATCTTGGATTCGAAGAAGTAGAACAATTTGTCTTATTTATGGGAGCCTCTGAAATAGAATCCTTCATGTATAAAAATTATGAAACTTGTGTTGCTTGTCATGACCTTAAAGTTTATGTCTTTTCTATCCTTGATTATTGCACAGAAAATTTCAGGAATAATTTTTATATTATTGATTATAAAGAGAGACTCAATTATGCACAAGAATGTATCCACAATTTGCAGGAACCCGCGAAAGAAGAAGTTGCTGAACCTAAAAGCTCATTAGATGAAAAAGAGGAGGAGAGTGATGAACAAAAGGAGGAAGAATGGATTAGCTACCCATGCCAACCTTCTAATGAGAGTAACTCTTTATCTCTTACATCATTTGATTTCCCTCCATGCTCACCAAAGGAGGACGAATGTTATGTTCATGAGGATTCTCTTGAAATATTCCCTGTGAGTAAACTTGTGAGAATAATTATGCTACTGTTATTTATAATAATCCATGCTATTTTGATAAATCTCATGATAATCCTTTATTTGTGCCTAATTTCGAAATGCATGGAACTAAAGAATTTTCCTTAGAGAGTGTTTATGATAAAGCTCTAGATGATGGTCATATGTTACTTGATGCTATAAATTATAATGCTACTAAAAATAGGATTGCTACTAGTAGTCCCATACCTCTTGAGAATGATCAATCATCTTGTTATAAAATTGCTAAAAGTGGGTTTTATTGTTTTAATCCTACTATTTTGAGCTTGATAAAAATTATGTGTTTGAAGATCATGAAAAGCATGCTTTATGTGATAGTTATATTGTTGAGTTTATTCATGATGCTACTGAAAATTATTATGAGAGAGGAAAATATGGTTGTAGGAATTTACATGGTACTAAAACACCTCTCTACATGCTGAAAATTTTAAAGTTACTCTTGTTTACCTTCACATGCTTGTCACTTTGTACTTTGTGAATTTATTTGTGTACAAGATTCCCATGCACAGGAAGTGGGTAAGACTTAAATGTGTTTCATATTTGCTTCTTGATGTTCTCTTTTGCTTCAATTCATATTACATATGTGAGCATCTTCTTGAGCCTATCTTAATGGGTATAAAGAAAGAGCTTTTTGGGAGACAACCCATTATGTTTTTATTTATGTTATTTTACTGTTTTGTTGAGTCTTGGAAGTCATTGCTACTGCAATGTACTCTCCTTATCATTTTTATTTTTAGTTTTGTGCCAAGAGTAGCCTCTAATGGTAAGAAAATAGTATTTGGGGAATTTGCAATTCTGTTTCTGTTTCTGGACTGTCGCGAGACAAATTCGCATAAATCACCAGAACATCACCATGAGCTGAACATTTACGAACATATTCCTCGGTTATTATCTAACTTTCATTAGTTCAACATTTTTCGAGCTGAGCGACGGAGAAGTCTCAAAAAAATCGATCTTTAATTGTTGTTCTGTTTTGACAGATTTCTGCCATTAGTGCATTTGCCTCTTAATCTTTTTCTTTTTGAGTTCT
The DNA here is from genome assembly GCF_022539505.1 of Lolium rigidum. NCBI lineage: Eukaryota > Viridiplantae > Streptophyta > Magnoliopsida > Poales > Poaceae > Lolium > Lolium rigidum. Next base: position 33,058,175 of record NC_061508.1, on the reverse strand, counting down.
TTTGAAAGAAAGAGCTTTCCAAAAAAAATCAGTAGATAATGTTTTAATATAAGCTTTACATATGTCATACCAGAACCAAGTGGATTGCTTATTTTGATTACACTAATATTGCTAATGAATTATGTTGAGTTTTAGGTGAAGAAAGTTTTCAAGTGTAAGGAGAGAAGAATGATGCCATAGGATGAAGAATGGACAAAATCTCAAGCTTGGGGATGTCCCCTGGACACCCCAAGAAATATCCAAGAGGTTCAAGCGTCAAAGCTTGGGGATGCCCCGTGCACCCCCTCTTCATCAGTAAAAAGCTCCAGGTCATTTTTCAGTGCGCTATATTTTTATTGATTCATGCATTATGTGTTATTCTTGGAGCGTTTTTTTTGTGTGTGTTTTGTTTTGTTTTGTTTGCTGTTCAATAAAGTTGGACCCATCATATTTGTTTTGGAGAGAGACACGCTCCGCTTTAATTGCATGAACACTCTAGTTTTCACTCATATGTTCAAGGAGCGTTCTATTTTTGCGAGTACTGCGTTTAAGCTCTAGTTTTTCATTCATATTATGTTCAGAGATTGTTGGTTTTATATATGCAAGTGAATTTATCTCTCTGATATCTACTGAATATTATCTACGAGAGTTGTTTCAAATAACTTAATTGGTGTTGGATACGAGTAAGAAGTCTCATATTAATAGTGATGCAAATGAAAGATCTCATTTGATGTTTCAGTTGAGTTGACTTGATGATCATTTAGTTTTTTACTTTTAATATCACCATATGCTTTGATTAATAAGTTTTGTCGCTATGCATGATTATGGCCATTATTGCTCTCTTATTCGGTCGCCCCCTTTCTTTTGCTAGCCTTCATTTGTACTGAGTATGAGCTCTACTCGTGCATCCAACTCCCAAAAACCAAAATGCCAATCGTGTCCACCATATCTACCTATATGTGGTATTTTATCGCCACTCCAAAGTAAATTGCTTGTGTGCTACCTTTAAAACATTTCAAAAATTTATTCCTTGTTTTTGCAATATATAGCTCATGGGAAAGTAGCCTAAAAACTATTGTGGTAAGGAATATGTCACTTATGTATCTTAGTTCTTATAAGTTGCTTGTTAAGCGGTAACCATGTTATCTGGGGACGCCATCAACCTGTCACACCTTTGTTGAATATCATGTGAGTTGCTATGCATGTTCGTCTTGTCTGAAGTAAGGGAGATTTGCCATGAGTTGAAATGGTTTGAGTATGCATATTGTTAGAGAAGAACATTGAGCTGCCAACCAAAGCCATGTATCATGGTGGAAGTTTCAGCTTGGACACTCAAATCCTCAAAATCTCTTATGAGAATATTATTATTGTTGAATGCTTAAAGCATTAAAAAAGGAGTCCATTATCTATTTTCTATGTTGTCCCGGTATGGATGTCCTTAAGTTGAGATCTATCAAAATAGAGAAATCAAATGTGATTTATCTCCTTGGACCTTTGTACATGTGGCATAGAGGTACCCCTTTGTGACACTTGGTTGAAACATATGTAATGCGATGATAATCCATGTAAATCCGAGCTAATTAGGACACGGTGCTGGCACTATGAGTATTTGATGCATGAGGCTTGCAACTTATAGGAAGTTTTATACATAACCCATATGAATTATTACTACCGTTGACACAATTGTTTCCATGCTTTCAAAATGAAAAGCTCTAGCACATGAGTAATCCCTGCTTCCCTCTGCGAAGGACCTTTCTTTTACTTTTATGTTGAGTCTTCATCTTCTAAGTTCATGCACCATTAAGAGAGCATAGTTGTCATTCTTAGTTTTATGTGCATGGTCCCAAAATTATTATTGATTGAATCATGAATGTGTTATTACTTGTTCTTAAATTATTTGTATTTAGTCAACCTTTGAACTTTGAAGATGCATGTCACTTCAAAAATTATTTGTTTGTTATCACTTACCTACTCAAGGACGGGCATGAGTTAAGCTTGGGGATGTTGATACGTTGCAAACGTATCTATAATTTTTGATGCTCCATGCTTGTTTTACACCAATTCCTCTATGTTTTATGTGCACTTTGCATCATTTTATGAAATTTATTGGACTAACCTATTAAAAAGTGCCACAGTGCCAGTTTCTGTTTATTATGTCTATTTATTGCAGAAAATATCGAAAAATGAAAGTGCTCGGAAAATTGTGGAAAAATCACAGAAATTCTAATATACCAGAAGACCCCGGGAGCCAGAAGGAGAGCCGGAGGGGGGACTACATGTCGCACATACCAGCTAAGGCGCGGCCAGCCCGGGCCTGCGCCTGGGGGCGGTATGGTGGCCTCGTGCGCCCCCTGGCGTCGCCCCTTCGCCTATAAGACCCCTCTGACCTAAAAACTCCAAAACATATCACCCTCCGTCCACGAAAAGTTTCGTAGCCGCCGTCATCGCCGAAACCAAGTTTCGGGGACAGAAGTCTTTGTTCCGACACCCTGCCGAGACGGGGAAGTGCCCCCGGAGCCATCGCCATCGACTCCACCGCCTCCAGTTCGACTCCATGATGGTTTGTGAGTAGTTCCCGCAGGGACTATGGGTTCTTGGCTGTAGCTAGATGGTACCCTCTCTCCCATGTGCTTCAATACAATGATCTCATGAGTTGCCTTACATGATTGAGATCCATATGATGTAATCGGTGTTGTGTTTGTTGGGATCCGATGGATTGATCATTATGTTCAGTATATCTTATAAGTTTGTGAAGTATTTGTTGCTGCAATATTGTTATGTTTAATGCTTGTCACTAGTGCACGAGTGGCATGATCTTAGATCTAGGCTCTATAATTGTTGCTTAGATTGTCTCTACAAATTGTATGCACATGTCTTTGTCCGGAACCCGAGGCCCCAAAGTGACCTCAAATTGGGATAACCGGAGGGAATGGCTTTGATATGAGGATCACATGTTTTCACTAGGTGTTAATGCTTTGCTCCGTTGCTCTATTAAAAGGAGTACCTTGATTACCAGTAGTTTCCCTTGATGCCCCGCTGCAAACGGGCTCGTAGGACAAAAGATGTTATGCAAGTTTCTCATTGCGAGCACGTATGACTATATATGGAAAACATGCCTACGATATTAATAAACTGGATATTTTGTCTTAATGCTAAATTCAATTCTGTCAATTGCCCAGCTGTAATTTGTTCACCCAACACTTATTATCTGGAGAGTTACCACTAGTGTAGATCGCCGGGAACCCCGGTCCTTTAATTCATCATCATTGCTTTTCTATCAACTGCGCCTGGGATATTTTACAGTGCCATCTCCTCTGTGTTACTGCTACTGTTGTGTTACTATTGCTCTCATATTACTGCCGCATCACATTTCCCTGTCAACATGCCATCAAAGTAGTACCAACTATTTTCTGGCGCCGCATCATATTACCACTGCTTTCGCATCACCCTGTTGCTAGTGATTTTCCAGGTGCAGCTGAATTGACAACTCCGCTGTCAAGGCTTATAAATATTCTTTGGCTCCCCTTGTGCCGAAGCAACAAATTTGGGTTTTACTTCCCTCAAAGACTGTTGCGATCCCCTATACTTGTGGGTCATCAAAGGCTGCCGACGTATTCAAGAAACAATGCGGAGTTCAGGTTAGGGATCACGTCCCGATCAGCGTTCGGGAGTGGAATAAAGGCAAAGAGGTTGAAGATAATGAGTATGTCGCCGAAAGGTACAAAGAGGGTCTTTGTAATGACCTCATGGCACATTTCAAACTGCCAGAGTGCGAGAATGAAGACGCCGCTGCAAAATTGAGGGAGAAAGTCAAGCTTTACCTTGTCCACCTGACGCACTATGGCATGGTAATGAGATTCCACCTGGCTATGCTAAAGTCACCATGGATGAAATCGTAACGGGTTTTCATGAATTGGTGCTTGACATCCCTAGACCTGAAGATGAGAGGACACTCGGAGAAGTATTGGGTGGAGTCATTGTATGGGACAAAAACTATATCAAGCTTCCAGGCTCGGCGCCAAGGATAACACCGCCTCCGAGTCAGCGCAGGTCACCTACACCTTTATCACCTCCAAGAATCACACCCCATGACTACAGACACCACAGCGCGGGTCCATCTCCGGCGCTGCCGCCGCCCGCGAAGCGTGCCAACGCTCCGTCGATGAGTTCTAACCGACGACGGAGTCCCCCAAGGCGAAAACTGTCGCCCCTCCCAAAGGTTACCTCCTAAGAATCTTCCCATCAGACCTTAGGATCTTACCAACGAGGAAAACGACAGGATTGCAAAGGAACATTATGAGGCGTGGTAGAGAAAGAAGAAACCCGAGCCCCCCCCCCCCCCCCGGTATACACTGACAAGCAGATAAAATATGCAAATTACTTTCTGACCCTGCCATCGCAATATGATTTGCACCATAAACCTGATGACTATGTACGCACAATGCAGAAGACGAAAAAGAGCAAAGCAGCTAGCGGTGCAAGTACTGGGAGAAAATCAAAGAAAAGTGCAAGCGAGAAAAGAACAGACGTTCCCCAGCTCGGAGCACAGGCCAAACAATCGATCCCACCACACAAGGTGTTATCCGGACAAGTTCCCCCTGGTGCAGCATCAAAATATAGAAGAAGCAAAGAAGTGGGCGGCGGAATGGGGTATGAGTTTTGAAGAAGTTCTGGCTTCCCAAGACGAGGCCTTTTCCAAGGCTATTGTATCCCCTAAGCCTGTATTTTTCATGGGGGAAGCTCTTGTCAGCAATGAGAGGTTGCAATAAATGCCAACACATATGCGTTACTTGCATGCATGGTACCTAACTGCCGCAAAGAATGTGAGAATAATGGTCGTGCTCCGTGTCCCAGAGGAGTACTACGCTGGCCGATGGGAAGAGATCCATGTAGAGTTTGAAGAACTCTTCCAGATGTACAATTTGGAAGCCCTCGACAAATCTCTCATGAGTTGCTATTGTTTGTAAGTTGTTCAATTCATTGTCTACATATTAGTTGTTCAGTTATTTTGTTCAGTTCATTGCATGTAATTATCCTCAGTATATCATTTTGTACTCTGTTATGCAGACTGAAGATCCTGGTCTGTAAAATAAAGGGTATCCTAAATGTCGGGTTCATTGACCCAGATAAAGTACATGTACATACACTAACTTAATATGCCCAAGGACACGGAGGAAAACCTTCTAAGGTTTCTAAAGGATCAACATACTGTGACCACATACTGTTTCCTTACAACTTCAAGTGACGATCTAACTCAATTGTGTCCATTCACTCACAAGTTTAATTCATGAGTTACTGACATATTTATATACGTGTGCAGCTTCCACTAGATTCTTCTAGATATTCAAATTGATAATAGAAAAGTTGATGTCTACGACCCATTAACGAGAAACTTGGAAGACTTCCAAAGCATGCAAGACATGATCCAAAGGTAATTTCAATCATTCTGTCACGCTATTTCGGTGTCTTTCGATGATTTTCTGAGATATCAAGTAATGAATAACTTAGCAATTCATTTTTCTTGTCGGGCAGGGTTTGGAAGCGGTTCAAGTCCGGGATTTCCGGTATCTCTCATGACAAGCTGACGTTTTGGAGTGTTCCGGTAAGTAGTACAAGATAGGGCCGTGCATCTCTTTACTACTATTTTTAAATACAATTATGATGCATGCTAGATTAGTAATTGATTAAATTCTATTATCTTAAAGTGCGACCAGCAGCCACCGGGGACACATCTATGTGGATACTTCGTTTGCGAGTTCATTCGCACGTTTACCTCTGAGCACAAAGATTTAAGATACAACGTAAGCAATGCATTCACAACTTTATTTTATTACCGTCATTTTTATTATCATGATTGATATTCATATTGATCTCCTTTACTTATATAGTTCAACGCCATGCGAGGGAAGTCCACACCAGAGGAACGCGCAACTGCTGTTGCAGAGGAGCTGGGGTTTTTTTGAGGGAGGAAGCTATAGAGGACAAATGAAGATTTAGTGTAGCTAGGGGACATTACTGATATCGGTTCCGTGTAATTCGAATAGATGGGCTCTAGTCTCGGTAATGTTGGGATCTCCCTATGTTATCGAATAGACGGGCTCTAGTCCCGTTAATATTGGGATCTCCATATGCTCAATCGATATTGTAAGACAAGTTATCTTATATATTTATATGTAGAAACCTGTACTCATAGATACGAAACTATTTTGAAATAAACTCCTAACATAACTCCTGCCACGACACAGAAAGTGTCCAAATTCCTGTCGCGGCAGCCCTAACCCTAAATCCTAACACAACAAAATGAACTCCTACCGCGACATAGATAGTGTTCTAATTCCTGTCGCGGCAGACACTATTTAGTCGCGGGCCGTGTAACGAGCCGGGACTAAAGGTGCTGGCCCCAGCCCGCTCCGCGGCGTCCACGTGAAGGGACATAGGTCCCGGCTGGTAGCAGAACCGGGACTAAAGGTTGCACCTCTAGTCCCGCTTATTTGGTCGCGGTTGGGGAACCGGGATTAACGGGCCTTACGGGCCGGGACTGGATGCCCTGTCTCCACTAGTGATACGCTTAATTGAACTGAGCTCATGACATGCAAACACATGCCCGGTGATTGCCAAGAGGCTAGATGAGGATACCCGCAAAATGCATCTGAACACTACTACGTAATTTTCACGGTTTTCCTTGTACCAATAATTTTCCGTGAACTTATCAGATTATATTTATGACATGATTCGGTTATATTAAATCACATTAGATTGCAATTGGTTTTTACTGAAAGTTCCGTTCACAATAACTTATACAATTCTCTCCGGAGAAATCCAATATTCATTAACGAGGTACATTCCCGTTATGAGCCTCTAGCTATATATTGCCCTTCAAACATATACAAAAGGGAGAAGATACGAAAACATAACAACAAATGTACAACATTCAGTGACGGTTTGAAATTTATCATCAAGATTTTTATCACTAGAAATCACTTTTTAGCAGTGTGCTTTCAAGCCACCGAGCCCATACGAAACCTTCAACGTAGCACAGAGAGCTACCCTGCCGCCCGCGCCACGCGAGGGAGAGAAAACCGTCTCCGCATGCACAGGCGGTCCGGTGCTACATGGGGAGGTTGAGTCGGCATCTAGGGTTTCTCCCTTGGCCGCCTACGGTAGCTACTTCCGATCTCGATACTCTGTAATCTAGTTAACCCACACGGCCATTAAGAGAATGCATACGTGAGAATGGATCAATCACCTTTGAAGTCAACTGTATGAAATATTGTGCATCTTCTAAATTTATGATAGAAACTGACAGTTACATGTGGCTTCACATGGTAGTCATTATGTCCTAGGAGGCTAGGACCTTGTGTTTGCTTCTATAAATAGCATCACCCGCCTCACCTTATACACATCATACCGATCCATATTTTCTCACTATCTGTCTTCCACTCTCGGAGTTATCTTCTTCGTAGTAGCTAGCTAAGTACCTTGCCAAATCTACCACCAATGGCCCCCGTCCGTGACTCTGCGCTTAAGATGGCAGCCCTAGCCATCTGCTTCATGCTGGTGCTACCATCCATGGCGATGGCATGTGATGATATTTCAACATGTAAAAATAAATGCTTCCCTGCGTGTGAGACCTTCGCGAAAGCGTCCTGCCAGGGCCTTTGCAACACCATCCCTTTGACGCAAGAGGCCTGCTTAAACCGGGTGACTTCTGCTTGCAATATCCTTTGTGCCTCCTCGTGCATGACCGAAAATCCGTGAACTAGCTACTCTCCATTGAGTTTGTGTGTTTTTTTTAATTACTTCCCAGTGTATAATAAGTGTGCATGAATTATAACATGCTCCTCCCTGCACTTACATATATGTTGCATACTTTCTTTGGGAGTAGGAGGAAGCTTGCTCTAATGATAGGTCCAAGCATGCACACATCGTCAATTTTATGTTCCTTTTCCGTCGGTGCACACAACCTCTATATGTATCTGTTGTCCTTTTCATTAATAAAGTATTTTTTATCAATCTCCTCATTATATTCTGAAAATGCAAACTACAATGCCTACATTTTAGAGCTACATCGAGCGTCTTAACTACTCATTGTTGGTTGTGGGATAAAAAATATTTCGAAACATAGTACATACGCGGGTGCTTATAAATACGTATATACACTCACCCTTACGAATGCATACACATCCTACCTATATGAGCAGGTTTGAAAAACTGAGTTAAAGAAACTAATTCGGCAGATCTTGAGATTGACGAAGTCACCACAAAAATCTCACTATCGACGAAAACGTCGCCTCACACTGAAAAAATATTTCTCCTTCTATGAGGCACCGAAGCGTCAAACCTAGTATTTGAACTCGGGTAGATTGCGGGTGCCACCACTCTCCTAACCATCCAACGACATGTTGGCCCTCTCGTGTCCTTCAAACTAGTTCGTGGACTATATATGCGGTTCGTTTCCCCTAGGTGTCGTAGAATTATTTTCTGCACGAAAATTGTTAGGGCCAAAATCTGGGCTGACACTGCTGGGCCTCCGTCTATTCAGAAGCTAGCAGTAATAGTTGTGCTACATGTACAACTTAAATAGGAGCTTCTTGGGGAAACTGCTCTCTAGCGCACGCTACCGAGCACTGTTTCGCTGAAGGGCGTTTGGTTCTGAGCCGGCCCATCTGCGAAGCGCACAGAGTAAAAAATCAAAATAAACAAGCCGGAGCTGGATTTCGATCCCGGGGCGTCGAAACAATGACCCGGTGGCCGCTGCCGCTGGGCTAGTGTGCTGTTACCGATCAACAATGCTCACCGGCCTTCTTATCTATTTCCATTATTCTTTACCATTCTTTTTTTCTTCTTTCTCATATTAAATATCTATTTTTCTTCTTTTTTATTATACATTCTTTTCTACACGTACGGATTCTTGTTATTTTATTTTATTATTTCCTACATTTTTTATTATTGTTTTCCTTTTCATGTTTTCATTTTTTATTTCTTTTCTTTTTTTTCTCTCCGTGTAGGTAGTTGTTCTCCTCAGTCTAGGTCGTTGTTCCTCTCCGTGTAGGTCATTGTTCCTCTCCATGTATGTCGTTGTTCCCCTCAGTCTGGGCCGTTGTTCCCCTCCACGTAGGTCGTTGTTCCCCTCCGTGTAGGTCATTGTTCCCCTCAGTCTGGGTCACTGTTCCCCTCCATGCAGGTCGTTGTTCCTCTCCGTGTAGGTCATTGTTCCCCTTAGTCTGGGTCACTGTTCCCCTACATGTAGGTCATTGTTCTCCTCCGTCTAGGCCGTTGTTCCTCTCCGTGTAGGTCGTTGTTCCCCTTAGTCCGGGCCGTTGTTCTCCTCCATGTAGGTCGTTGTTCCCCTCTGCCTAGGCTGTTGTTCCTATCCGTGTAGGTCACTGTTCCCCTCAGTCTGGATCACTGTTCCCCTCCATGTAGGTCGTTGTTCCCCTCCGCCTGGGCTGTTGTTCCCCTTCGGGTAGGTCGTTGTTCCCCTCCGCCAAGGCCTTTGTTCCCCTGCCGTCTAGGTCATTATTCCCCTCCATCTAGGTTGTTGTTCCCTTCTATCCAGGTTGTTCCCTATTGTCTAGGTTGTTGTTCCGCATCGTCTTGGAAGTTGTTTCCCTCCGTCTAGGTTAGTGTTTCTCTCCGTTCAGATTGTTGTTCCTCTCTGTTTAGGATCTTGTTCCCCTCTGTCAATACTCTTGTTACCCACCGCCTTCATGGTTGTTCCCCTCCACCTAGGTTGTTGTTCCCAGAGTATAGGCTATTGTTCCCTTTTGTTCAAATTATTCTTCTCCGTCCAGAATGTTGTTCCCTTCTGTATGGGTTGTTGTTCCCCTGTGTCTAGGCCGTTGTTCCTAATGTTTTTTGTTTTAATTTATGTGAGGCTGATTTGATTCTACTGCTCTAAAATAATTGGCTAGTTTAATTTTCTCGTTTGGGGAGTATTTGTCGTGTAGACACTAGATTGTTTTCCGTCGTGTGTTGCCATATCATGTAGACACGCAAAGCTGCAACTCAAAATCAATAGTCTAAGCTAACACAAGTGCGTGTACAACCTATATCGATCAGTACTAGCTAGCTGCAGCAACATGATTAGATGCATGCATAGCGACAATATCACACACGCATGCACTCCTAGCATGATCAGCTCGCATTCATTGTTTTGGAAAAACAAACTGTGTAATAACGTGAAAAAGGAGCGGACCAGACAGCGGGTTTGATTTTTGCTAGCTCGCGTATTTTCTCTCCCGCTTCCTACACGTAGGCAGCGCGAGCGAGTGCTCCCTCCCGTGAAAAGAGAGCCACGAGCAAAATTATTAGTCCCACATCAAAACTTTAAGAGGATTTCAACAAACTTATATACCCTGGCCCGAACGTAACCGTCAGTCAACCAGGTGTGTGCGGGAAATGCGAGCGCTTGAAAATTATTAGTCCAACTCATGCTTATTGTGTTCGGGCCCACGTCCATATGCAGCTAGCAAGTTGGGCCGGCCCATTCCCGCACAAGCCCGCGGTATGCACATTATTTTAGTCCCACCTCGGAGGTTTAAGAGGAGATTAGCCGGTTTAAATACCCCGCGGGGCAACTACACGTCAAGCAGTTGTCGTGTTTCTTGTTCGATCCCGACGCCTTCCACGAGGTGGTGCAGTGCTGCTTCAAGCGTCGCGCCCCCACCCTCGTCCTCAAGCTCGACTTCGCGAAGGCATTTGACTCCATCGACTGGGGTAGCCTCCAGTGCTCTGTCGTCGTGGTGGAACAACCGATGCCATGGATAGGCTTAAGTTGGGGCCGGATGTACGCTTGAGGATCCGGGTTAGGGGAAGGTTAAGAAAGAGAGAGAGAGATTGAACTCAAGGAAGACGTACGGACTACAAGGTGAAAACCTCTACCCAAGTGTTGATCGTCCCGCACAGGGGTGCCCCTCCTCTCCTTATACAGGGGAGAGGAGGCTTACAAAGGAAGAAACCCTAAGGGTATCTTTGATGATCTAAGCTACTTTATAAAGCTCTTTGGCCCCAGTGACGACGTTTCTGTCTTCAATCAGAGAGCTGATGACCTCGTCCGGTATCTTTAACATCAACAACTCCTTTGGCGTCAGGGCTTCGATTAAAGCTGAAGTGCTTCGCTCATCTTGTCCTTTGGTCCTTGAAGGAATCTTTGACTGGAATGCCGACATGCTACAGTTGAGCCTATGCCGGATCTCCGGTATCTTTACCTTCCAGCTCCGGCATCTTTGCCTTTGTATCTCAATCTCTTATGTTTCTCGTACTCCGGTATACCCCTCCTGGTATACCGGTATGTATCAACTTAGCACAGTTCTTACTCAACTTTGAGCATCCGGATTAATCTTTTATCCGGTGTACAAATGGTTTATCATGTCATTTTTACCATAGTCTTGGCCTACCGGGGGCCATCCCCCCGACATTAGTCCCCGAAGCTGGTGCGGTCCGGCTGATCCTTCCGACGGACCACACAAGGTTCCTATTCCATACCTACTGGATTAATCATTATGGTTTCAAGTTAAACTTAGCCGGTGCTTTACCGAACCCATTCCGAACAGCCGAACTCATCCGAGCTTTTCCGGCCTCTTTTCGACGGTTTCTTTTGTCATTAAGTTCTCCTCGGCGAAGTCGAGAATATCTCAATTCTTGTGCCTGTGAGTGACATGCGTACTGTAACTGACATGGCAGTGTCAACGGGGGTCAAATCCCTCGTCTCCCGCGCACATTTAATACGCCGCAGTTGATCCGTGTGGCCCTCCGTGTGGCAGCTTCCAAAAACGCGTGTACCTCCATGCCACGTGGCGGCCCAACTGCTGAAGGGACGTGGGCCGGACGGTTTCTGGCCCACTAAGCATCCTTCCTATTTAAGGGTGACGGTTCCTTCTCGCCCTCACCGCACTTCTCACTTTCGCCATTTCCAACCTCAGAGCTCTCCGCCTCCCGAACTTTTGCGCCGCCGCTCGTCGCCGAAGCCATTCTCTCCGGCGATCCTCTGCGGGGACTGCACTTCCTTCGCCATCTCGTCTCTCATCTTCACCATCCTCCTTTCTGACGAGCACTGCCTCTCGAGCTCCTGCGCCGCCGCTCACCGCCGGAGCTGCTCCTCCAGCGAACCTCTGCTACGCGACCGTGGGGAACTTCCGCCGCCCGTTTAAGGTCAGTGTGCCTCGATCCACTTCTTTTCCCTTCTCTGTGTTCTTTGTGTTTAACATAGGTGCGGTAGATGTATTTACCCTCTTTTTCTCTCTTTTTCTCTTGTGTCTAGATTTTCGCGAATCGAATAGAAGTTCAGAATCTTGTTGTTAGGTGAACACACATCCCTGTCCTCGCTATCTCTCTCTGTTTTCTTCTTCTTCTCCAAGGCAGTTGATCAAGGCCTCACGCCGGCAATCACACCGGCAAGGGGGCAAGGGTGTGACATCATGTTCCCTTCCTCTCTCTTTTTCTCTCTCCCCGTCAAGATTGGCTCGATTTTTTAGGGTTTCTCCGGTGGCGGCGCGAGAGGTGGTCTTGGTGGAGGGCTGCAGATCTTGCGGAGAAGGGGCTGCTCCGACCGGCCGGTCTCGAGCGCGGCGTCGGCGAGGGAGACGGTCTCGTCTTCTTCATCGATACTCCTTCTCGCGTCGCTGGGGTCCCGCTCCGGCCCGTCCGCGTGCTCCTCTCCGTGGCAAGCGACCCTTCCCCAAGCACGAGCGCGGCGGCGACTCTCCATCTTTCTCAGTTTGATTTAGATATTTAGATCTCAGAGGTTAGATTCGTTCATGGCAGGCCCCCTCCTCACCATTTTCCTTTGTTTTGCGGTGCACATTCCCCTAAAGCATAATGGAACAATTGAGGTGAAGATGAAATTATGTATGCTTAAGTCAGGGTGTGCTTTTCATTCCATTCTCTAGCTTCAACTTGCAAAATAGATTTTCTTTTAGCCCTTGCAGGTTAAATCTTGGTAAGTTTCAACTTTCATAGATTTGTTCATGATTGCAGAGAGGGGGGCAAGGTTAAAATATCACTTACACTAGGCTGTTGTTTCCTGATTTGCAGATCTCCTATACATTGATTTGTGGAGGCATTTGCACTGATAAACAAATAAGGAATAAACGAAGCATCCAGGTTAGCTTTGTATTTACCTATTAGCATACTTTCAGTTATAAATATTTGCATCCAGATTACTTTGATGATTAATTTATATACAATCATCTTTGTTCATACTTGCTTTTGACATCTTTATCCGTATTGTCCATCATATGTAGGCTTACATTCAGCAGGTAGAGAGTGGCAAGCTGAAGCATTCTCAACTAGATCAGGATGTGCAACGGGCTCATTCCCATGGGCTTTTCATTTTTGCACCTTAAGCAAGATCACTCGAGTTGGAAAAGTATCATTGAAGTTTTTTTTCTAATTTGTTAATTTTGATACTCCCTCCGTTCCATTCTATAGTGCCTATAGATTTTTGGCATTTGTTTCACAATATAAGGATGTAGCTTGGCTTTTTTCAATTACCCCCTCCACCGGTCAACTTCCACACGGCATGCATAAAAAAATCCATACAAAATAGGAAAACATTAATTGAGATTTCTAATGCATGGCCCCAAGGATTGATTAGATTTAGGAAGCAATGTTTTTCTTTCCTTAATTAAACCTGGCTACACATATATGGAGAGTTAACCAGACATATTTATGAGATTTGTTATGGTAAGTTAGGAAGTTATCGATTTCCCTAATTTTAGTCCGATCTCAAATCGTCCAGCCAGGGGGTCTTGTGTAAAAATACTCTTGCGCTAATTTCCTGTCAAAAAACTTTAAGCACTATAGAATGGAACGGAGGGAGTATACAGTAACGAGCAAGGTTTTTATGTTATCTAAAGGTATATATGATGCCCCCCATAGGGGGTCTCACAGGGATTTGAGATTCTGGACCGTCCAATCTTCCCACCTGGCCAATCTCATACGTCCATTTTTTCACTGCAGGACGTATAAAAGAAAGCACCCCACATTGAGAAACCCTAGCCGCCTCCCGTTTCTTCCCCAATCCCGCGTCTCTCAGCCTCCCCAATCCCGTCGCTCTCCTCCTCCCCCAATCCCATCGCTCTCCTCTTCCTCCTCCTCCAATTGTTGTCTTCCTCCTCCTCCCTAACCGCCTTCCCCTTCTCCTTCCCATGGACGAAAATCGCAGTGAATACCCTGAGCTCCACCCAGCAGCTCCCCTTAATGGCCGGCATGTGGGGAGGAGCACGGGAGGTCGCCGGCTGCCGCCATCCCCGGCTCCACAGCGACCATGCCATGGCTGGGCAGAAAGTTTGGCCGCCGGCGGGAGAAGCGTCGTCCATTAATGGCCGGCCCGTGGGGAGGAGCACGGGAGGTCGCCGGCCGCCGCCATCCCCGACTCCACAGCGACCGTGCCATGGCTGGGCAGAACGGTTGACCACCAGCGGGAGAAGCGCCGCCCATGGCTCCGCCGTGTGCCGTCTAGTCGCCGGGACGAGTGCACCAACAGGATGTGAATGGGATGATGCTGGTGTGACTGCAGGCTCCCCTTGCTTTCCATTGTCTTATCTCTCCATCCTCTCCTAATTGCCTTTACTTCATCTCATGACTAGGCAGGAGGGCAATGGAATCGTCATCGTCACTCCATGAAGGAGGAAGATCATAGGCTACAAACGGAGATGCAGTGTTGGGGCCGGGTTTACCTCTTTGCACAACATAAATTTTTGGTCTGGATGGTTTCTGATTGTTTTTACCTCATGTATTTCCTACTTATGGTGCTCTGTAATAAGAATGTTCTATTTTGAGGGGTTTTGGTTGTTCCTTAGTTGCTTCATTGCCTTGCGGATGTGTGCATCTGACAGGAAGTGGACAAAGCCACAACAACGGCTCGCAAGGTAAGAGGATGGGACGGCGAGAGGCTGACGCTGCTAGTGCAACTAGGCTTGTGACATGCGACCATGGCCAGGGTAAGCTAGCCACTTCTTGTGCAGTGGTCTATGTCAAAAAATAATACCGTACTCACTTGTCGGTGGAAGCTTCATTGGTTTGTGAAACAAGTATCATGCATTCTCAGTTTTTCTATTGCAGGCTTATATTCAGTGGGAAAATAATCATCGAGAAAAAAGTACAGGTGATTCTTACTGGAAATAGTTAAAGAACTTTTTCCAATGATAGTAGTTATGTAGTTATAAAAATATTCCACGGCTGCTCTTGTGTAGGTTTATCTAAATGAAGTGTGATTATATAGATCTATTAAGTATTCTTAGAAGATTCTAAGGTTTATATAGTGAATTAAAGATTCATGAAAATAATTGAAAGCTCTGAAGCTTTTGTCTCGACACTTTCCTCTCGACATCTCGACAATTTCCTGTCATTAGTTCTACCATTTTGGTATTACCTTGATTCTTAAATGCTTTTGTTCATTTTAGCTAACAGCGATAGAAATTCTGAAGCTTACAAATTAACCATGATAGTTGGAGAGCGCGCACCTGGGAATATAGAGATCGGGACTACTGCCTGCCGGCTTCTGTCGCCTGTTCGTGGGAGGGCCGCCGCTGGCCAGCCAGTCCCACACCTCCTGTGATGCCCACCCTGCACCGTGCGCTCACCTTCTGTACCGCTGGCTGATAATCCGCAGTCACCTCCCACGGCTGTGCTTTTACCCATAGGATTACCTGCAGGGTCTTGAATGTTGAGCTTGGCCATGGACGAAGACTACAAAGGCGACCACAGCGTTGATCGGATCGGTAAGCTGCCTCTCTCCCTCCCAGTAACTATTTGATGAGCTAGCTCTCCCCAAGATGCCTAACATCCAAAAAAAGGGCAGTGTACACATGATTAGCCGGTGAGCTACTGTCCACTAATATTGCTTTCCAACCTTTGTAGGAAAAAAAGAGATTGCGGTGGATTTAGATGATTCTATTATATATGGGCTTAGATGTTTTCTTAGACGTGCATTTAGGAGGTCACAGCATCATGAAGGTTCATCAAGTGATAAGTATTGTATCAGGCAGTTCTGAACATCACTGGTTTTCAAAAAACGCCATGGTAAGATATTAATCTAATACAATGTATTATACAGTGAAACCATTCTGTACAGGTTCTTGATTCCTTTTGATTTGTTGGCAGCAGTGCAAGATTCCGGATTATTTGGAATCTTCATGCTGATGCAGCAGCGGAAGGTTTTAGATTGGTTTCAGATTATTTGGCGTTTTTATGGTGAGTCAGCGAAAATAAGCGAACTGACACCATCGTGGCCGCAGCTGCTGGATCACATCTTTGCCCCGGGTGCCGTTGTCTCCCCTGTGTACGTGATCCGACATATTTTTCCCTTGCTTGCTCTGCCATTTGAGTGCTGGATTTATCCTGACTATGTTTGCCCAATTTGTTTAAATGGAATGTTTATGCCGTTTTGCTGAATATATACGGCCATAAGTGGTGCTATGCTCATATCAATAACTGAACTAAAAAGGAAAAAAAAAGACGGGAGATAGATGACCGAACGGAGAGTTGAACGCTGACTATAATTTGAATCTTTGTAAGAGAATTACATGTATAATTAGCTAAGTATAATTATCTTAGTTGTACTATTCTGTTTGTATAGTGCTTTGTTTGTTTACGCTAAGCGGTTGTCCTACTCTGTACTAAAATTTCCTCTGTTTATTCAAACTGCACAATTGTTCTACTCTATTTGTTAAAATCTGGCGCTACAGAGTATTTTCAGCATGCTATAATGCTAAGCACTTATACAGTACGTGATCTTCTATTCTGCTTCTTAAATGTTACTACACACAACAAATTAAGCTATTGTTGCTTCTATTCTGTAAGCGTGGATGATAACATGCACCAGCAGGTCACCAAGCATGCATCCTCTTTACTGCCTATAATGAAGATTTACTACATCATATTCTAATGCATAAATAAATTTCTCCAGATAAAATGGTGTATATTCTATTATTTCAGTTCTTTAGAGTGTATTAACAATTAACATACTAATATCAGTTCTTCCATATTTGTGTCTGCTTTGCTCCACTCTCTCCATAAATACACAGTTTGTCTTAGCAAAAAATACACAGGTTCACATATTTAGACATGGATAGGCATTCAACCATTGTGTCACGCATTTGACATAATTTTCCATCTTTTTTTATTTAGATGTATGAGTCTTTTTACATCGTTTCTAGAGGCTTCTCATTTTCTACACCATGTGTATGCCAGCGTTTTGTTTTTACAATTTGAATATTAATGGAGATCTTGCACCTGCTTCAGTATGTTAGTGTTTTCTTTTCAGTTATATTTTATTTGCCAGGCACCGACTAAGTTATTTCCTTTCCAAAATAATAAGTAAGGTCGTCTTATTGCCTACATGGTGTTTGGTTCTTCTCCTTGGTCCAGGTTCTGTTGTGCTTGCTTAGCTGACTAAAATTCTGGAAAACTACAGTGTATAATCTACAGAACCTCTCTCTCTAAGAGGACCAAGGTAAGTGTTATTGATACACATGGTACCATTTTACACATTGTAAGAAGCATAAATCAGTTTCAGTGATAATTCACGACTATTTTATAACTTCTTTGGCAGCTGCCTGAACAATAGTGGCTATCCTTTTGATGATAACACAGGGAGAGATAATGTACGAGTACAGCGCAACCATGTTGCTGATGGGTTTCAGTTCCGTCTCAAGAATGGGCTAATGAGCATGGAGATTGGTCAGAAGGACAGTGTGAGTGTCCTGCCCACGCTACATTTTACTGAATTTGAAGAACATCGGGTAATTTATCATGTCATGCCCACGGTTGTAAAAGATGTTGCCCATTCACTTTATTTTTCATGTCTATGTGAAAACGATGAATTATATGTACGCCATAGTGCCATATCCTATCATCGGAGATTTAGCTGATGTCTTACACATAGGGAGCACGTATGAGCTTAGTAGATTCGGTCTGGTGCTACCAAAGACAATTCTTAGGTCAATTCATTCCTTTTTTGGGACGCAGAAATTTCATTCCTTTCTTGCTCACTCGGAAATAGAATCAGTTAACTTATCTATGTATAATAGATATTGAGCCCATTTCACTCTGCAACCTTACTGCTCTTAGCTGCTGAGCCGCAAAAAATAGATAACAAGAATGATAGAATAGCTGGCCAAACAGGATAAGTGTTTGTAAGTTAGTACACAACTCCTCTAGCCAAGGAAGTTTTTATTCCTGAACTACGCTCACTAGAGATTGCCTTTTATTTTTTAGTGGGGGTGTAGTGATTTCTGCTATGAATCTGCTTTCCTGAGATCTAAAAGCTTTCTCCATTACTTTTCCTAATTTAAAGATCTATGTTGTCGATTCCCTGGACAGGCAAAAAATTGGAAGAGCCAGATATGAATTTTAGGTTGATGTGTGATTCATTATTAAGAACATGTGCATGTTTCTGTGGTAATATTTGTTCTCTGAAACATGCTTGAACTTACTGTAAGCTGATCTTCTCTTCCAGGCTATAATCAACGATCCATTTATGCTCAACAATGTATTATTGGTGTTTGCTAGCAAGCAAGACATGGTTAGTAATGAAAGGTTAATTATATGTGAGCTATGGAAGAAACATGTTTATTATCTGACAGGTTAATTCTTATAACTATGTATGGATTTAGCTAGCGTAACATGGTTCTTCCGGTAGACACAAGGTTAGTAATGACTTGGAATTCTTGACTGTCTTTTTTATTCTAGCTAGCAGAAGTATGAAGCACTACTAGCATAGTTGAGGTGTCCTAACAACTATTGTCATTTATTTGGAATCTAGGACTATTTGATTCTAGCTAGCAGAAGTATGAAGGACTACTAGCATAGTTGAGGTATCCTAACAACTATTGTCCTTTATTTGGAATCTAGGATGAATGGATTGAGTAAATTTACCTGTAAATGAATTATACTATGGAAAAAAGTCTTCAGCAGAACTTCCTTGCAGAGAGGCCTGAAGGAGTTTAAGGATGGTACATGATCAAAATTAGAGACCATCTCGCGAAATAAAATTATCCACTCCTGAAATTACAACAGCATTAGTTTCTTCTTTTTGTTGAGAAACACCATATAGTAAGGAACAAAAAATTGACAGAATTTACACCATTTCTTTCAAATATTTGTTGAATACGGGCTTTTATGCAAACATTGCTGGAATTACTCTCTTCAGGTTTAACAATGGATGTTTTAAGTGAGCACTCATGGTCATTATTCATAATTGATGATGCAGAGAAGCCCAGGAACGATTGAAGAGCCCTGGACGCGCTTTTCCAAAAAAAATTAACTCCAAGTAGTACAAATCCTTTGTTGCATCGCATATTTTGCATCTGATTCAGTTAGAATAACGATGGAAATGCAGGTTCAATGGGTGCATCTGGTTGGTCTTCTTGTAGCTCTCAACATCAGCCTCATGTTCAGTTATCTTAGGAGTATAAACCTCAAATCTAATAGGGGTAGATCAGCAGCTAAAGGTAGAGACCAAAATTATGTGGAATTTGTTTGTGATTGAAACTAATGCTGCATTAGTATCTTATTAAACTATGGTCAATCAGCCATTTCTTGGGTATAGTGTTATATCATATCAATCACTTGCATTCCAATGGTTTGAGGAGATCAGAATAAGGGTCTAAATGATGTGCTTGCTTACTATCCACTTGTAGGTATACTAAAATTGTTGGAGTATGCGACTCTGTTCAGCGATGGCCTTGATGGAGCTTTTCTGATGGTCTTGCTGGGTATCCAAGTGATAAGCGATAAGTTTTTGTCCTTGCTGCAAAAAGAAGAAAAGGTAAATTACTTGACATCAATGCCTTTTGGACTTAGTTCCAGAATGATGATTTGTTGTGTTCAACTGCAACATCTTCTACCCTCACCTGATAAAAATTTGAGGTTGCATGTTATATAAAAGAGCCCCCGGTTATATTTGAGACAATTTGGTAGTCAAAAGGAATCTGGCATGGTTGCACTACCACTTTCTAGATTGAGGTTTTGTTTTTTTGTTTGTTCTAATTAGCAGCTTTTGAGTCTGTTCACCGTAACATGAGATTTATGCCACTTTGAATCAGTTAACCATGCTCACGGTAAGTTAAATTGGGTGATTTGCATTTATGATGTTTATTCTGTGTAATCTAGCTTTTTTCCTTTGGTTTATGGAAATGATAAAATAAGAAAGATGGAAGAATTTATGTTTCTCATCTCACTTTTATTTTAGTGTTGCAATCAGCCTTTGGGGTTATTTTGTCCTCCAAAAGATATATGAGGCAATCAAGTTTTTTCCTGGCAGCGGTGGCGACATCTGTGTGTTCGATCTGTTGGCATGGAGTGTGGCACCTAGGCCCTGGATATCAATGACAATGGGGAGCAGGTGTTGGCTTGTCTGGTAGTGAGACACATGCGATTGGTACAAATCTAAAGGCATCCTTCCTCGCTCTACATTCATGTTAGTTTTTCTTCCTGAATCATTTTCCTATCAATGTTATTTTGGCACCACCAAATTGCTCACCAGCTAGAAGCATTTGGGTAGGTTGGTGCCTAATTAAGGATCTCCATTGAACGCAAAAGTATCCAAAGATAATTAGAGTGAGAACCTATCAATTTTGTTGCTGGATTATCATTATCCATGTCCACTTGAAATATTGTGATATATCAAGGTGTCCTTTTGAGTTTAACTTTATGTGGCCACTTAATTTACATTTTTGGTATTTATCAGACCATAAGTCTGTAGTGCAGCCAACATCTTGATGATAAAAGGCCCAAATTATAATTAAGACATACTTTTGTTGTGTGTGGCACTAGGCATTGAAGAAAAACATCCTACAGGTTATAATGGTGTACCAGTTAACATTGCTTAAGTTTTTTTGGAACAAAAACATGGCCACCACCATGAAACACCTCGTTCTATAAGGAAAATTAGTAATACTAAATCTGGTTTTTAAAAGACAAGTTTGTCTCTTTTTTGGAATACTCTGCAGTTTTATGAACATATCCTGGGAGAAGCAAATGAGGGATTTGTTAATTTATTTTACTGCAGTAACCTAAACATCTTTTTACAACATTCAACAAGCATGTCCATGCTAAATTGGAAATTTGCTCCATAATAACTCAATGTCTCATTTCGGATAAAAATAAATCCGAGATGTGCGTAAATACACACTATAGCCTTCTTCGGATGTTTACTGCTTGCTTTGGTGTACACTCAGAAATTTAGGTTTCATCTCATACGGGTAAAAGGCACATTACTGGTTATTCTGTTTTAGGGAAGTCAATGTTGAGATGTTTCAACGTAATAGTACAATACATCATAGTTTTTAATGTTCTCTACATTAGTTTATGTTTCTTGCAATATTGTTGGATTTTTCTGTTATGAACATAATACAAGTGCCTTCAAGTCTTTGATAGCTATTCATGGAAGGTTGCGAAAGTGGTGAGATTGCGTGGTCAAGATTAATATCTCATCAGGCTCC
The DNA here is from genome assembly GCF_022539505.1 of Lolium rigidum. Classification (NCBI taxonomy): domain Eukaryota; kingdom Viridiplantae; phylum Streptophyta; class Magnoliopsida; order Poales; family Poaceae; genus Lolium; species Lolium rigidum. Next base: position 33,036,747 of record NC_061508.1, on the reverse strand, counting down.
TCGGATCCTCCCAAGAATTGAGAGTACACACATCCAATCTTAGGACAAGGCAGCTTTGGCATGACAACATTTGGGTTGCTATTCCAAAGGTACATCTCATCCCTTCAAATTATCAAATACGTGTTGTTTTTGCGCAAGCTTATGTGTTACTACTAATGAATTCATGTTACGGAAATTATGGATAACTTATGCCAAACAGTTGTCACGGCTTATTTCGTTTTGTGTCAAAAGTCAACTATGGTGCTTGAAGACTATTTTCAGTGTTTATTCTATTAACTTACCAACACACAGGTAAATAGTAATCACTCGCTACCATCTTGGTTAATATTTCCAGGATTCTACAAGATGTGCTGGAAGCTCACATAGGAGTCGGACAAAGAAACTCAGGGGGCGAGTCATCTTGTACTTGTATGACGGGGTTGTGTTTGAGGGCAATATGTCTCGAGGCATGAAGAGGAAATCATCTGCTCCATCAGCTTTCCCTATGCAGCACAATGAACTTACTAAGAAATTTCAGACTTCTCGCTGTGATGGAAGACACCAATATCCTGGTCCTGGAGATTCTCTTCATTTGATGGATAAGATAGATGTTGTTGATTCCCCATGCTTAATGCTGGGCGAAAAATGCATGCATGATTTCTTAAATAACAGAGCAAATGGCTTTCATAAAAAGAATTGTTGTTCCTTTATATCTAGTGCTTTATCTTGCTTCTGTTAATTTTAGTTTACTTGTATAAGCAGAGAAAATAAAAGTCAACATATTAACCTCCCGGGAAGTGGAGTGCCACAGCTATTTTCTTTAACTTGACAAAAAAGGTTCACAGCTGACAATGTAGTTACCTCCCATAGCTCTATGTCTACCGTGACCAGTTGGTATCGATGAGCCTTTTTTTTCTTCCAGAGACTCCCTAAGGTCCCCATCTGCCCCAGCTTTTGCTGCTTGACGCCGACATGCTCGTTTTTTCATAGTACAAATGTTTTTTTAGCTGAATGAATTTTCAGTTCATTCAGAAAAACTCAGAGAAAACTCATTGCATTAGCAAACTGAAGGTGAGATTCAGATTTCTTACTTTCTTACTTTGCATTATTTGAACAAAAAGAAATTTCTAATCTGACATACCCTAGCAGAGAGCACATCCAAAAGAAATTAACTTCCAGTCACCCATGCAAGAAGAACATACCGATTACTTGCATATAAGCCGAACTCTCTCTCTATTTGGTGAATCTGGTTTGTCGGAGGCACAGGCGGCCAAACAATTCCCCTTTTTTCTGGGAGCTCATCCCAACTTCTCTCGCTGGACGGCCGGAGGCGACCACCGCTGACCAATTCCTCTTCTTCTGGGAGCTCATCCCAGCTGCTCTCGCCGGACGGAGGGAGCTTGGAGGCGACCACCGCTGACCACTTCCCCTTCATCTGGGAGCTCGTCCTTAGTGCTCTCGCCGGACGGCCGGAGGCGTCTTCTGGGAGCTCATCCCTGCTGCTCTCGCCGGACGGCCGGAGGCGCCCGCCGCCGACCAGTTCCCCTTTTTTGTGGTAGCTCATCGGTAAAATTGATGAACATATGGTACTAAACCTCAATCAGCCACGAGACTTCGTAATTGTAATCTCTACCTTCTGCTCTATCTTACTACATCCTCGCTGAGTCGCGGTGATAGAGAATCATATCTCTGCATCGCAAGGATAGTTTACACTTGGCTTCCAGGAGACGCTACGTGTCTATATCCACTTTAAGCTTGCACCGCTTCTACCTAATCCATAAACAATATACTTTGTGTTGCTTTTCTTCTCCTTAGATCTGCTACCGCTACAATTCTTTCACTGATGTCTATTATATCGTCTGCTTAGAGGAAATGCACATTTAATCCCACGTGTACATGCTCCTGCTGCCGTAAAAAATATTTTGAAGTGTCAAAAAAATAAATTCCGAACCACAATTTGCCTCGCTCATATCGATATACTATGTACACACCAAGTTTCATGGATAATCGACTTATTTTGAATCATGTGTAAAAACAATAAAGAAATATCTCACCAAGAGTCTTTTTCTTAAAGGTAAAAAAACAGAGCCTTTTCTTAGCATCAAATTTGGTCTTTTTAATGAAGAACTCTCAAGTTTGGAACACACTCCTGTCAACTTTCAGGATTATAGGTTTTAGACCCAAACAAGGATATAGGTTTTAGACTCAAACAAGCAGGATATAGGTTTAGACCACTCTCATGTCAACTTTCCGTGCAACTATTTTGTAGCTTTTAAAGTACTGTACTATGTTTTAGACTATGTAACTCCAGTAATTAAAACCACAAATTATCTCATATTGTTATAAAGTGTTCTCTCCTCTACCGTTCTCTTAGCTTATTATCGACTTTGCTATGTAAAACCTAAGAAACATATTATCGTTTACCGTCGTTATATAAAGTGTGCATCCGCGCGAGTTCCACCAAGGTACCTGAGTACATTTGACTCACAATCAAGTGTTGGTTCATTTATCTTTCCATTCGTAGGTTACATCTTGGTGATGCAAATCCTAATTAGATTTACATTTCCTTTGTATTATGGCTTTCAACCATGTCGTGACAGTGCATTGCCTATGTAGAAAATGGCTTTAGTGTTCATTTGTTGCTTTTGTTGCTCTTGGCAGAATCAACTACTCTGTATGTTAATTGCTACAATATATTTTCCTCCTCTTTCCCTGGTTGTATATAAATAGTTGTTTCTCTATTTATAATTTAATGTAGTTCGCAACGATTTGTAAAACCTACTTTTTAGCATTTTATCGTCTATACATGTATTTGACAGGATCGTGCGCCAATGTTAGCATGCAGTTAGCTGACTTCAGCTATCGTCAATTACTTGACACTTTCAGTTTTGCTGTGATTTGATCTATTTGGTCGCTCAGAGATGAATTTTCCTGTCAGGGAAGAAGCTGGATAAGCATCTAAAGGTACAATAGGTGTACCCTCACCAAGCCTCCCGGTAAATCAGAAATTACCGATCGTAGATTTCATTTCCAGTCAATCCAGACCATCTTTTTTTTACCGTGGCAGTATAAAACGTGTATCCAACGGAAGGAAACCCTAGCCACGAGCCCCCAATCCCCTCCCGAGCGCCTCCTCTCTCCTCCTACCTCAACTCCCGTTTCATCTCCTCCTCCCATCACGTCACCGGCCGCCAACCTCCTCTCTACCCCTATTCTTAACATAGAGTATGAGTTGTCCGACATGTGTGTTATGTGCACTTGTTTAGCGGGGGAATTCCAAATTACGGGGGCTAACTGAATACTTAGTGGTGTAGTTCATATCACGCTTCACATACAAATAAATAAGACTAATATTTTGCTCAGATCCTTCTACACATATTGCCGGTCCAAGTTCCCATAATTGCATATTTTCTTTCGGAACAAAGAGAGTGGAGTGGGCTTTAGCTACCACATTTCCATTTGCATTTGCACAATATGTATATTGTACGATTAATTACTGCTCTTATAACTCTTGAATCTCATATTGCTTACAGATGGATTTGGCGCACGTTTCTACAGTGACAATTTTTGTTGAGTTGCACATAGTTGTACTTCCTATGATTGATGATAAATTTATGTAGATAATTCTATGTAGAACCCAATATTGCTTGCTATACAAACAATATCTTATATTTCACATAAATTACTGATGTCTAGACGTGATCACTTAGGTAGTTAGGTTCTTACTGATTTTTTTACATGAAGACTATCCTTATATTCTTCTTACCAAGCCTTAATGTAGACACGATAAGTGTGAATACACCAATGGTAGAAAATATTCTCGAAAACTCCAATGGTAGAAAAAATGGAAGCTCAAACAGGCTGATGCTATGAGCATTAGATGTTTTACCTACCATGCACCAAAGGAAAAAATAGAAGGTGCCTTTTCATTGATCAAAGGTACGTCAAGAAAATAAAAAAATTGTATCTATTTTGTATCTACAATAGATTGGAAGCTCTTAGTGAGCCTTTCTTAGGTTGAAAGTTTTGTGGAAATATTATCATATTTGATATCGAACTCCCGTTTCTTCGTATACAATGACAATAAAAGGTTTGTAATAGAAGCAATGCACTATTTTTCTATGTTGCAGATGGGGTTGGTGATGTGTTGCTCATATGGTCATATCCTTAATCTCGGAGATCGTTTCATGTTTTCCTCCAGCTTTCATGTTGATTCTTTCCAACATCTACCTGATGTTCTACATCATGTAGACCTACTGGAATTTTGTTAGTACTACGAATTGCCACATGGTTACTGGTATGTGTCCTATGTTTCCGTGTTTCTGCTATATCCACTTAGGGATTTGTTTGCTCGGCTTTGATTGTTTTTATTCAAAATCATTCCATGCTACTACCTTATTTTTTTTTTGCGGAGGTACTGCTTGATAATCACATTAACAAGCTTGCCAAGAATAATAGGAGGATTCCAAAATAGCGTTTTATCATCGATTGTACAAATACTAACTGTTTTTCTTAGTTTATTATCAAGTGTATTACAAAACGATCATGAGTGCGGGACGCCAGGGCTGCGCTTGATGTTGCTAACATATTATCAATTTCTATAAATACTTAATATAGTGGTTTACAAGCCATTTACAATGCCGGGGATGTGCGCTTGACTCGGGATTCCGGTTGATGCCCCAGGGCTATGGCGGGTCGGCATGAATGTTAACAAGGTCCATAGGTAGATTTTTGTAGATGTTTATTTTGTTGCTCCTTCCTTACTTAGAACATCTCCGAGTGTTAGTTACTATATTATATTTCTCTATTTTATTGGTTATATGCAAGTGTTTGTTGCTCTGTTTGTAATTTTGTGTTATGTATCTTAACAGTATCGTTTTGTAAAACCTAAGAAATATTTTATCATATTGGTGGTTAAATTTATCGTCGTTATATAGAGTGAACATTGTTACGAACTTCACGGGATCGTGCGCCAAGGCGCACATCTAAATCTAGTAAAGTTTGATTCCAGGGCCTCTTGGTTGGAGCAGCTCCAGGTGTAAACTCCAGCGCAGGTATGTTAGTCTATCCCCATTCTAAGAGTCTCTTGTTAATGTCCCCAGCATGACCGCAAATTTGTTGTTTCAAGCAATCGAGTCTGAGGTAATTTTAATCAATAATTTTGCATTGGACTGACTATTTGTTTATGACATTGAAGTGTAGATATAAACAAACATTGTGAGAAAATCTTAATTTTAATGAATCGACATCTACTAATTATTTTTCTTCATTAATTTATTTTGACAAGCCTTGAAAAAATCAACTAGACTGAAAAGCAGAAAGCAATGACCTGTTATAAGCTAAACAGTAGTTGTCTGTTTAGAACCCTAAGATACCGCTTTGTGATTCAGTTAGCTTCTCATGTTCCATCCACTTCCTTTCTGTGGTGCAGCTCTAGGCTGCATCAAATACATAAAAAAAATGAAAAACAAGTAATAGCAGCTATGAATTGTATACTTTTTCCTTGTAGTGTTGTGACACAGCTAAGAATCGGTGCATTTTTTTATCCATTGAAAGTGAAATAGCTGAGCAACGCACACAAAGGTAACAAAAATAGATTTCCTGTTTGAGAATAGGTAAGAATAGATGAGTAGTAAGAAGGGATTCAGAAACCAGATACTGGAAAATACAAGACTAGGCACCTCACGATCCATAATATCAGCAGAGTAACTGTTTCTCTTGGCCAAATAGGTTCTATGATGAAAGTTGAAAGTAAGGTATGAGCTTTATCCTGGTTCTAGCCTGTTACTGCTCACTGCTGCAGAACTACTGCTGCACGAGAAAGAATCTATGGACAATATTAGGGGGGTGCTGAAAATCCCTGCGAGTGACGTTACTGTGTAAGTGTAACGGGAACCAATTCAAGGTGAATTCCCTTTCTTATTGTTGTGCCAATGGATAAAGAAGGCTACTGAATCTCTCCATGTTTATCAATTTCAAGTGACAAACTGGGTGAAGGAAACTCGTTTCTGAGAGAGTTCAGTCAGGAAAGGAACAACATCGAGTTGCTGCGTTTAGGACTGGAGCTCACCCAGCTGGGACCTCCCTTGCTGAGAGATGGAGCCTTAACTGGATAGTGGGATCAGGGATGCGTTTCCAGTTTCCCAATCAATAAAATAGGTTCGGTTCAATGGTGTCAGTAGATATTCTATTACAATTTGATTGTCAGTCAATGTCACAGCTGCTCTCAAATCAAATATAGTCCGTAGCTACAAAGCTTGCAGTAACTGTAAAATGTGATCTGCTCATCTTCAAATCGACGTCTCACAACATTCTTCAACTCTGTACTGATGTGCCTTCTCATTTTCTCCAGAGCTAAACTTACCAAAGCTTACAGTTAACAGTTACAGCAAATGGAATATGCACCTCTGATATGACTATAATTCTCTGATAATGTATTGTGTTTTTTCTCCTGAACTCAACTTCCAGGTGGGGGGCGGCGGTTGGGGGAATTCAGTAGTCTTTATTTGGGAAGTTGGGGCACAATATATAACTGAAATTAGTTGTATCTCTTTTGCGGTTATCTGCGAAGTTGGGGGACAAGGTAATACTTCTATGAATGAATTCTATATTTAGATTTCGGCACATGACCTATTGTCTACATATTCATATGAAGACTTCTTTTACAGTTGTTGTCATTGTTACAACTTACAAAGGAGGAGATGCAACACTCTACTACTACCTCTACTATATCCAGGATGCAACCTCTAGAGATACTGTGTGACAAGACCAGGTTCTACCTCCAGCTGCTTCATCGCTTGGACTTTTGTTTTCATGTCATGCCTTGTAGTTATGTCCCTGTTCAGCTGGCTACACTTCAATGTCAGGCACATCTATCTATTTAGATCATCGAACTCTCTAATCTCCCGAACCGTTTAAATATGTTTACCTTGTCATCTTTTCCAAGAAAAAATGCATGCTTTCCTCTCACTGGTATTGTTCCTTGACTATTTGTTTATGACATTCATATTATTTCTCAACTAGGTTTCCCCTGACATATGTCTTGTTACAAGATCTTCTTCAGTTATCAAACAACCTGGTCTTAGGTACTTACGCAGCCAACCCATCATTCAGAAGAATTTACTGTATTTATGTCTTTTAGGTAAATTCATCTGCCATGTTTCTATTGATGTATCCATACCCTTACACAATACCAAAGGCATTTCCCTGTGGAAGAGTTCGTTTGTCATCTCATGTAGGGAGGCAATGATCAGTAGTAGTCTCCCTCATAAAGCGACATGTAGGTGACCGGCTAAAAGAATTTTCCCTATCTAAAGCATTATATTCTCTTATAGACATTACCAAAAAAAAGTTGTCTCTTCGTAACCATGAAATTATTTAGTTCTCATTTTCTGTATTTTTTTTCACTTTTGACTGAAAGTTTTTCATATAGGTGCTTCTGACGTTACTTTTTTTAGAACATGAAAGAAGGTAGAGGAGACCTCTCCCTTGGTTACAAGACTCCATAGACTAGAGAGAGGGTAAGGGGAATCTAGAACGCAGACGCAGCCAGGAAAGAAAAGCAAAAATCATATGCCTAGCAAAACTGTGACCTCACTGCAATATGTTCTCTTTGTTTCTGGTTGATCTGCATGACCAGATCGTTAGATCCTCTGTGATAGCTCTGATTAGTTCTGGGCGAGTTCTGAGCTTGTTAAATACCGTGTCGTTTCTTATAGCTTCAAAAGTCCCAGCAAACATGCCGAGAAGCAGATGAACCAAGTTTCAGAGTTCGTGTTGTGACTTGTGACTCGCCTGCTCTGCAAATTCAGTAATTATGCTAGAAGCAGCAGCTTGCTCTGTTAGGCCAAGCTTGTCTCACAGCCAGCTAGAATATTTGCTGTGAAGAGCTAGATGATGGATTGATTCCACTGCTGGGCCAACCATTGTCTGAACACCAAGCGTTGGAGACCATGTTGTTCCTAGCGTTGGGTCGCTCCTGATAGACTAAACAGAGAAAGATCTTGCGTCTATGTGGGTATCTCCTTCACCCTAACCCATCGATATGGCCACCAACCTCTTGCGTCATTGTTTAGAACTCTGTAGAGATCATTCGTTGTCTTTTTTTTGCCAGATATAAGCAATGTCCTACTATCATTGTTGGTATCATTATGTGGGGTAATGTCACGTATGCAAGTGAAAAGCAAATCTAAATGAACCTGCGCTGTGTGAGATAGAGGCATTATAAGATGAATTGTCCTTTCGGTGCTGTTGAACTGCAAGCAAACCGTGCAGTTTTGGTCAGTAGCAAACGAGTATAGAGCCAGGAATGTGCAGTTCAGTCTTCTAAGTGGGAACTAATAGTCAGCCCAAAAAACACACCAATTTTCTGGAGCCATGTTGACATTTTGTTAGGCCTTGCACACCTGGTAGCATTGTCATTGGGGAACGCCACAAGGGCGAGTAGTGTGTGCTGAGCTCGGGATATGTTGGTTCAGATACCACTTTCTCAACCAGCTGAAACATCCACCAGCTGCCTGTTCCTGCTAAGCAGCCTGTTGGACAGAACCTAGGCGCATCATTTTTTGTCCTTGGTTACATGTACTCTAAAAACATTGTCAGTATTTAGTTACTGAACTATTTCTGGTGATGCACTATTTACTGCTGATAGGTGCAACCTAGCGGTATATAAATCATAAGTATGTTGTGAACATGCTTTTTTTTGCATATATAATGTCATGTGGTTTTATAGTATGCAATGAATTACTCGTGAGAATATTGCATAAGGAATAATAATTGTTTACCAGAGAACCGCCCACTGCATAGGTGGGCAACTTTTACATTGTGCACTTTATATTCTGTGCATGTACACTAGTAGAAAAAGAGGATTCCGTCCAGCCCCATTAGTCGCGAAAATATAGGAACCGCGACTAATGGGGTCTTTAGTCGCGGTTCGCGAGGCGAACCGCGACTAAAGACCTGGGCCCAGCGCGCTCGGTGGCCAGCTGGTGGACGGGAGGGGCTTTAGTCGTGGTTGGCCAGGCCAACCGCGACTAAAGGTCCTCAGGCCTGGCCCGAAGGCCTTTAGTCGCGGTTGGCCAGGCCAACCGGGACTAAAGGCCCATCCCTATAAAAGGACCTCAGCTCACTGCACTTAGCCATTTGGTGCCACTTCTCTTCACAAACTTCACAAGGGGGTGTTAGATTTGCTTTTGGCTCCTCTTATGCACACAAAGTGTTTGATGAAATGCCCCAAGAGCATGGAACAAACATGATATGAAGTGTCGGAGCCACACTTGAGCTTCCTCATTTATTTTTTCCTCCTCGATCGCGGTTAGCAACTTGAACCTTTCATATGTGTCATTGATAAAATATGCATGTGTGTAGTTCATTGTTTAATTTCTATTGTTTGTAGCTAGTTAGTTTAACAAATGCATGATGGTTAATTATATATTTTATATTATAATAATGCAGATGAATCGGCAATGGATGTACGGTAACCGACTCTCCGACGAGTTCATTACGGGTTTGAAAGATTTCCTCGTAGTGGCTAATGCGAACAAGCAGGGGGGTTTTGTTATCTGTCCATGTGTTGCCTGTAAGAATCAAAAGGGTTACTCTTCCTCAAGAGACGTTCACATGCACCTGCTTCGGCAGGGTTTCATGCCAAGCTATAATTGTTGGACCAAGCATGGAGAAAGAGGGGTTATAATGGAAGAAGATGAAGAAGGGGATGATTTCATTGATGACAACTATCTTGATCATTTCGGTGATACTTTCATGGAGGATGCTGAAGGTGGGGAAGGTGAAGGGGAAGGTGAAGGGGAAGGTGAAGAAGAGTTACGTGATGAGCCCGCTGATGATCTTGGTCGGACCATTGCTGATGCATGGAGAGGCTGCGAAACTGAAAAGGAGAGGAAGAATTTGGATCGCATGTTAGAGGATCACAAAAAGTCGCTATACCCCGGATGCGATAATGGTCTGAAAAAGCTGGGCTGCACACTGGATTTACTGAAATGGAAGGCACAGGAAGGTCTATCTGACTCGGGAATTAAAAATTTGCTGAAAATGATGAAGAATATGTTCCCAAAGAATAACGAGTTGCCCGCCAGTACGTACGAGGCAAAGAAGGTTGTCTGCCCTCTAGGTTTAAAGGTTCTGAAGATACATGCATGAATTAACGACTGCATCCTCTACCACGGTGAATACGAGAATTTGAATGAATGCCCGGTATGCACTGCATTGCGTTATAAGATCAGAGGCGATGACCCTGGTGACGATGTTGAGGGCGAGAAACCCAGGAAGAGGGTTCCCGCCAAGGTGATGTGGTATGCTCCTATAATACCACGGTTGAAACGTCTGTTCAGGAACAAAGAGCATGCCAAGTTGTTGCGATGTCACAAAGAGGAACGTAAGTCGGACGGGGAGTTGAGACACCCCGCAGATGGAACGCAATGGAGAAAGATCGATAGAGAGTTTAAAGATTTTGCAGCTGACGCAAGGAACATAAGATTTGGTCTAAGTACAGATGGCACGAATCCTTTTGGCGAGCAGAGCTCCAGCCATAGCACCTGACCCGTGACTCTATGCATCTACAACCTTCCTCCTTGGTTGTGCATGAAGCGGAAGTTCATTATGATGCCAGTGCTCATCCAAGGTCCGAAGCAACCCGACAACAACATCGATGTGTACCTAAGGCCATTAGTTGATGAACTTTTACAGTTGTGGGGCAGACCTGGTGTCCGTGTGTGGGATGAGCACAAAGAAGAGAAATTTGACCTACGAGCGTATTTGCGTGAACCTGCTAAGCTTCTTGGGCGTGTATGGGAAGACAAATGATACAAAGGAAGCACGGCAGGACCAGCAACGTCTGAAAGACCCTGATGACCGGCATCCGGAATGGTTTCAAGGTCGTGCCAGCTACGCTCTTACCAAAGAAGAGAGGTCATCTTTTTTGAATGCCTGAGCAGTATGAAGGTCCTGTCAGGATTCTCGTCCAATATAAAGGGAATAATAAACATGGCGGAGAAAAAGTTTCAAAACCTGAAGTCTCACGACTGCCACGTGATTATGACGCAATTGCTTCCGATTGCTTTGAGGGGCTCCTGCCGGAAAATGTTCGAGTAGCCATTGTGAAGCTATGTGCATTCCTCAATGCAATCTCTCAGAAGGTAATCAATCCAAAAGTTCTACCACGGTTACATAACGATGTGATCCAATGTCTTGTCAGTTTCGAGTTGGTGTTCCCGCCATCCTTCTTCAATATTATGACGCACCTCCTGGTTCACCTAGTCGAAGAGATTTCCATTCTCGGTCCTGTATTTCTACACAATAAGTTCCCCTTTGAGAGGTTCATGGGAGTATTAAAGAAATATGTGCATAACCGTGCTAGGCCGGAAGGAAGCATTGCCAAGGGCTATGGAAATGAGGAGGTAATTGAGTTTTGTGTTGACTTTGTTCCCGACCTTAAGCCGATTGGTCTTCCTCGATCGCGGCACGAGGGGAGACTAAGTGGAAAAGGCACGATCGGAAGGAAATCAACGATATGTATGGACGGCCATTCTATGACCGAAGCACACCACACGGTTCCGACCAATTCCAGCTTGGTGGCTCCGTACTTTGAGAAACACAAGAATATTTTACGCTCGGACAACCCGGGAAGCCTCGAATCCTAGATTAGGAAGGCCCACATGGAGACTTTCGGCAGTTGGTTGAGAAAACATTTAATGAATGACAATGATGTTGTAGATCAGCTGTACATGTTGGCCAAGACACCATCTTCGGCTATAACGACTTTCCAAGGGTACGAGATAAATGGGAATACATTTTACACGATCTCCCAAGATAAAAAGAGCACCAACCAAAACAGTGGTGTCCGCTTTGATGCAGCAACCGAGAATGGGCAAAAGGTCACATATTATGGTTACATAGAGGAGATATGGGAACTTGACTATGGACCCTCCTTTAAGGTTCCTTTGTTCCGGTGCAAATGGTTCAAGCTAACAGGAGGTGGGGTAAAGGTGGACCAGCAATACGGAATGACAATGGTGGATTTCAACAATCTTGGTTACCTTGACGAACCATTCGTCCTAGCGAAAGATGTCGCTCGGGTTTTCTATGTGAAGGACATGAGTAGGAAACCGAGGAAACGGAAAGATAAGAAAACGATCAGTACATCATGCGATGATCCAAAGCGCCACATTGTTCTTTCGGGGAACAGAAACATCGTGGGAGTGGAGGACAAGACAGACATGTCAGAAGATTATAATATGTTTGGTGAAATTCCGCCCTTCAAAGTGAACACCGACCCAAGCATTAAGTTAAATGATGAGGATGCTCCATGTATACGGCACAATCGTAAGCAAGCAGGGGCACAAGGGAAGAAATGATGTGTAATAATTTATTGTACCAAACTTTGTTGAATGGATCATGTGAATTATATTATCTGTGATGTGTTTGGTGTCCATTTTCGAATAATGATTCGATTGATTCGAGATACCACTGATGATACATGAAATTTGGAGTGACCTAGTCATACTCCTGCCTAGGCGTATAATATGCATACTCGTAGTCTTCATAGTCGCCGCCGTTGTACTGGTATTCGTCGCCTTCTAAGTTGCCGCCGTCGTCGTCGCTGCTGTCGTCGCTGTCGTTGGGCGGCGCTCGTGGCTCGAACTGAGGTTAGTGCAGGCGAGGGATATCGCCGGCCGTGATGTAGTCCATGACGCTCTGTAGAGTCCGCCCGTACCACCATAGCCGACGGCCGGCCTCGTGGAAGTTCCCAGGAGGCAGACCGTCCTCCTCATACTCGGCGAGCGCCCTCTCACGCCGATTGATGAAGAAGGCGTCCCAAGTATGCTGGTTATCGGGATGCCAGCGGGGATTCATCCGCTGCTCCGGTGTGAGGTCGAGGTAGTAGTGGTTCGTGATTGCCGCCCGGCGCGCAGTACCTTGAGGGACGGGAGGGACCAGCACGCCTCCGGCGCTTAGGCTCCAGCCGGCGGGGACGCGGTAGCCCGGTGGGCAAGGGTAGTTCGAGGCGCAAAGCTCCTCCACCTGCTAGTAGGTTAGAGTGGGTGCGGTGGAAGCCATGAGAGAGTGATGAGAGATTGTAGAGATGTGATAATGCTGGCCAAGCCGGGCTACATATATGTAGTGAGAAATGGCGGGAAAAATGGGAGCGGGAAGATAGGAGGCGGGAAGAAAGTGGCGGGAAGAAAGAGGCGGGAAGACACGGAAGAAATGGCGGGAAGAAGAGGAATCCAGAGCTGGTCATCTAACCTTTAGTCCCGGCTGGTGGGTGCAACCGGGACTAAAGGTGGTTTTGTATCATCTAACAAAACTGTCGGTGGGATAAGGACGTTCGGGTAAGCTTTAGTCTCGGCTGGTGGGTGCAACCGGGACTAAATGTGGTTTTTGTGTCATCTAAGAAAACTGTCGGTGAGATAAGGACGTTTGGGTAAGCTTTAGTCCCGGCTGGAGGGTGCAACCGTGACTAAAGCTGTCGGCAGGATAAGGACGCATGGGTGGACGCACTGCTCGAGGAGATAAATCATGTAGCGCACGACGCCCTGTCGGAGGAACAAGACAAAGCATCAGCGGCGCCGTGCCTATAAAAGGAGCATCAATACGCCTTGGCAAGCAGACCAACAAGCCAACCTAGCAGGTAGGGAGAGTTTCCTCCCCATGGATGGAGTAAAGGGTTGGAAAATCTCCCGTGGCGCAACTTCTCGAAGATGTCGTCGGTGCACACGCCCTACGACATCTTCGGAAGTTGCTCCTCGGGAAAATTTTCCTGCAAGCCCGTGAAAGACTCCATCTCCTCTAACAGTGTTGGGTAAAGGGTTCGAAAATCTCCCGTGGCGCAGCTTCTCGAAGATGTCGTTGGTTTACACGCCCTACGGCATCTTCGGAAGTTGCGCCTCGGAATTTTTTCCTGCAAGCCCATGAAAGACAGAGGCGGGAAGACAGAGGCGTGAAGAAATGGCGGGAAGACATAGGCGTGAAGAACTGGCAGATGAGGGAAGATATTAGATTTTTCTGATTTTTTGATATATTATTTGTATTTTTAACATTTTGAAATGAATTAGTTCTATTTTTCTGTTCTTTTTATATATTATTTGTATTTTTAACATTTGAAATGAATTAGTTCTATTTTTCTGAATTTTTTGATATATTATTTGTATTTTTAACATTTTGAAATGAATTAGTTTTATTTTTCTAAAGTTTTTGATATATTATTTGTATTTTTAAGATTTTGAATTGAATTAGTTTTATTTTTCTGAATTTTTTGATATATTATTTGTATTTTTAACATTTTGAATTGAATTAGTTTTATTTTTCTAATTTTTTTGATATATTATTTGTATTTTTAACATTTTGAAATGAATTAGTTTTATTTTTCTGGATTTTTTGATATATTATTTGTATTTTTAACATTTTGAATTGAAAAGAAATTTGAAAAGAAATTTGAAAAAGACCTTTAAGGGTCTTTCCGCGGGAACCGCTCAAAACCCGCGAAAAATACCTTTAGTCGCGGTTGGCCACACCAACCGCGACTAAAGGTCCCTCCCTATAAATATGTGCGGGCGGCGCGCAGGCGGTTCACTTCTTCTTCCTCCTCGAACTGCCAGGCTGCCGCCACTGCGTCCTCCTCTTCGTCGGAACCTCGCCGTCAGGCTGCCGCCGCTGCGCCCTCGACGACGCCGCCAACGACGCCGCCTCCGTCGTCGTCCCTCGCCCGTACGTCTCTCCGCGCCGCCGCCGTGTCTATTTCCGGCATCCGCCGTGACCGCCGCCGCGCCCGTACGTGTCCCAAAACGACCCCGCCGCCGCGCCCGTGACCGCCGCCACGCCCGTGACCGCCGCCGCACCCGTGACCGCCGCCTCGCACGCACCGCACGCCGCCGCGCCCGTGACAGAGAGGAGGAAGAGAGAGGAGACGTACAGTGGCCGGGGGCCCAACTTTTTTTTGTTCTTGTTAATTAACAAAAAAAAAATTAAACTTAACAAATTTTTTAATTAATTTAACTATAATTTTAACTTAATACAATAAGTTTAACTTAACCAAAAATTAACTTAATTAACCAAAATTTTAACTTAACAAATTTTTAACTAAAAAAAACACCGCGACTCCACACAACCGGAGAACGTAACCACCGCGCGTATACAGAGGGTTGGCGAGGGGGAAGCGCACAACTTTGTGCGCCGCGCCCCCTCATCGCCTCATCCGTATACGCGCGGTGTTTTGTTTTGGATCGAGGCGGCGGCGGCGAGGGAGGCCCCTATATATGTGTGTTGTCCTCGGCACCGCCACCACCCTCTCCCACCCCTTCCTCGCCCCCTCCTACGTAGTACCCTCGCTCCGCCTCCTCCTGCTCCGCCCTTTCGCCACCGCCACCACCACCGCCCCCCTTTCGCCACCGCCACCGCCACCACCCCCTTTCGCCACCGCCACCGCCCCCTTCTTCACTTAATTAATTAGTTTTTACTACATGTTTTTAGGACTGACATGTGGCGGGCGATAGAGCTGACCCGATTATGGCCAACTATGATCCGGAAGCTGAAGAACATATAATGGGCCTCATAAACGGCGATGTTCTTTATGTGCCGACCGAACAAGATGAAGAAGAGGATGTCTCTTCTTATCTGAACCTTGACGGTGAAGATGAAGATCGTCAGCGAGGTGATGACGATGGAGGTCAACCGTCGATAAACGACAATCTTGAATTGCAAGTAGCAACCACCTCCGGCGCCGAGGTATATATATACATTGAGCCTCTGGTGATACAAACTTACTGATTTGAATAAATATGTGTGTACTAATGCGCGCGACTCTCTTTCTTATTTTAGCCCTCGGCCGGATCATCGAAACAATCGAGTACGTCGTCAAAGCGTGGCGCAACCAAGACGCTGAAACAAGGAGAAACATATACCATCGAGGTTGTCAGTGCAACCGGCAAGCCGCTGGAGCCCCACAAGAACTCCACCAAGTTTATCAACCAATGCGGAGCCGTTGTTAGAGACAATGTCTCGATCACCGTCCAGGAGTGGAATGAGCCAAAGAAGGCACGTCTTGGTTTCAGTTTTGTCGACAAGAGAACAAAAAAAGATTGCTTGAAAAAGCTTATGGAACATTTTGTTCTACCTCCGGAATACAACAAATTCGATGAATTGGGTAACAAGATTCCGGAAAACAAGGAGAGGAGGAGGCTAATCAAACAGTTCGCTCTTCATAAGATGGCCGACGCATTCCGGAAATTGAAGCAAAATCTAGCCTGTGACTATGTCAACCTGAACAAGACTCCGGATTTCAAAGGACAATATGAGAAACTGCAACATGATTGGCCAGAATTTCTGAGGCAAAAGAAGTCGGAGCAGTTCATTGAAATATCGAAAAAAAATAAGGAAAATGCGGCTAAGAAAGAGTACAATCATATTATGGGGCCAGGAGGGTACCGCCTTTGGGAGCCTAAGTGGGAGAAGATGGAGAACGACCTGAGGGACCGAGGAATCCCTCTAGGTACGGAGGGATGGGACCCAAGGGCCAAAAGCTGGTGGTACGGGCATGGGGGAACGCTACACCCGGAAACAGGGGTGTGTGTTCACCAGAATAAAGCGTTTAAACCCACGCAAGCCCTTATTGACGCAATGAGGGATGCTCAAGAGGGGAAGATCAAGTTCAACGGAGAGAATGACGCGCTGACAAAAGCCCTAGGGAATCCTGAACACGGAGGACGTGTACGAGGCATGGGGAACATTCCGTGGAAAATAGGGTTCTCCCAGGACGATGACCCGTACGGTTACAGAAGCCGTAAGAGAAAGATGGATCGGGATGCAGATGTTGTGGCGCGGTTGGCATCGGAATTCGATGAGATGAAGAAAACCGTGAATATACTAGTACAAGAAAGATCGGCAGCTGGGACGCATGAAGATCATCCAGCGGATCTCGGAAGCCAGCAGCGGAGAAGCAGCGTGGCTTCCACGGAGGCCCCGCCGGCTACTGCTAATGCACCGACGATCGATATTACTGCACCGGAGCCTCCTCGCTACCCCGTGGACAATGTAAAAGAGATGAAAGAATGTCATCTGCATTATCCAATTGGGAACATGTCCACGAAGGTAGCCATCGGCAGTGCTTTACCATGTTTACCTGGAGCACTCCACCACAACAACCTCATTCAAGATGGCTATGCTCGTGTCACGGTGGAGGACATAGTCCCAGGGTTTGAGGACCTGGAGATTGACATTGCTACACCCGAAGGGGAGAGAAGACTTGGAGGTGTCAAGCGCCAGTTCATTCTATGGAAAAAGAAGTTAATCAAGTTTCCAGGCGAGGCGCCAAGGCCAACAAGTCCACCCCCCTCCGGTGGTGGTGGCGGTGGTGGTGGTGGTGGTTCACCTACACCTCGTTCATGTCAGCCGACGCCGCCCCCAGTCCACAACGTCCGGCGGGTGATCAGCCGCCGCCCCCCAGTCCTCGTCCGGCGGATGATCAGACGCCGCCCCCCAATCCACCTCCGGCAAAGAAGCAGAAGCAGTCCTGGACTATTAACCCGGACCCTTATGTACCTAAGACCACAAAGGTACCGGAGCCATCACTGAAGCCTCTCCCCACAAGGCCTTGGGAACGTAGTGCCGAGGAAACTGACGCGGCCGCGGCCGCTGATTATGAGAAATGGAAGGCGGACTGCAAGAAGAAAAGAGAGCCCGAGCCCAAGCCAATATTTTCTGATGAGCAAAAGAAGTGGGCTAAGTCATGTTTGAGCACACCGTCCCAAGCCGCGAAGAATCTGCCTGACGACTATGCACGTGAACTTCTTAGGCAAGCAAAAATATTGAAGGAGAAGAAAGACTTGGCGGAGAAGCAGCAGAAGAAAGCCTTGGAGGAGGCCGAGAAAGAAGAAAGTAAAAAAAGCGGGAAACAACAAGTTGCCCAGCTCGGGGAAGAAAGTAAACAATCGATCCCCCCGCTCATAGTGAAATCCGCCGGTCCGGATGCCCCCGATATCATAGCAGCTGCGGCAGCACAGGGATTGACTGTAACGAGTGCCAGAGAACAAGCGGCCAACTTCGGTATGACTCTTCGTGAAGTGTTAGGCCTTGAGGAGGCGCCAATGAGTAAACCAGTAATTACATATGTGCGGAATGGGCCCCTCATCGAGCCTGCGCAGGAAGAGGATCTACCTCAACAACTGAAAAATCTGCTACGTTGGTACAAGGGTTACATAAAAACTAACGCCGGCAAAGAATATATTTATGTGGAAGTTAGACATGAGCATCACTTCAAACATTACTATGTAACAATTGGTTTGAGTGAATTGTTCCATCTGTTCAATCTGCGCGAGCTCGACAAATCTATCATCAGTTGCTACGTTCTGTAAGTGATTTATTTCTACCCCATCTCGTTCATTGCCTGCACTATATATATATATATATATATATAAATTGTCCTAACTATATTGTTGTGTACGCTATTATGCAGAATGAAGATTCGGGAAATGCGAATAAGGAACATCCATGATGTTGGGTTCATTGACCCACAAATCGTTAATGGATATGTGTTAAAACAACACCCCGCCGACGTGGAGGAAGACTTGTACCAGTTTCTTAAAAAGCAGCAACTCAAAAGTCAAATTCTATTTCCTTACCATTTTGGGTGAGTGTTTCTGTCTTGAGCACATTCTCTTTTGTTTACTCCATGCATGCATGGTATGTCTAATCGATGAGTTATTCATGACTGTGCATGTATCGTGTCCGCAGGTTCCACTGGATTCTGCTAATAATTGAATTTCACACCTCCAGAGTTGTCATCATGGACTCTCTAAATATGGATCCAAAGCTTTGGGTCAACATGAGAAAAATGCTGCAAAAGTAATTATTTTCATTCATTTGCGCTCTATATCGATCGGCCTCTTTCGTTCATTTCCTAATATTGCAAGTAACTAATAACTCCCTTGTTCATTTAATTTTCTTTGTCTCGTAGGGTTTGGACACGGTTCACAGATGAAACGGTCGGTGAATTCAAAAAAGAGCTAGACTTTAGAAGGTCACTGACTGGGGATATTCAGCCACCGGGGACCAATCTATGTGGATATTATGTTTGTGAGTTCATCCGGAGATACACCTCTGAGCGGTTGCCGTCGGAAAACAACGTCAAGAGGAATGCCTTCCGGAAGACGCTTAGTCCAGAAGCTCGCTTCCGACCAATTCAAGAGGAACTAGCAGGATTTTTGATGAGGGAAGTTCTCGATCCTAAAGGAGAACACTATTATGAGGACGTAGAACTTCTGATGCCGTAAATTATGTATCGAAACTTGTTCGTTATTGTACATATGGTCATCCGAGATTGAATATATATTGTATATTCCTCTTGAATTCTTTTTGGTTCTAATTTCAAATTTGTTTGAAATTGTACATTCATATGCATGTATATAGTTCCGTAGAATATGTGAACTCCTTCAAAATTAAAATAAAACACAAAAGAAATAAAACAATAGCAATTAAAAAGAAACCAGATTGGGGGGGGGGGGGCTAAAACCCTAAAGCAGCGGCGGCCTTTAGTCGCAGTTGGCCAGAAGAACCGCGACTAAAGGTCCTCCACCCCGACGGTCGCCTGCCGCCCACGTGGACGGGCATTTAGTCGCGGCTCGTAAGCAACCGCGACTAAAGGGGGGACTTTAGTCGCGCTTAATTGATCCCGGTTGCGCAACCGCGACTAATGGCAGTTGCCAACCAGGACTAAAGCCCCTTTTTCTACCAGTGGTACTTCTGCTACCTCTTTCTGTAACTATCACATCTGAACTATGACAACTTTTTCCGTTGTAGTCTATTGTCTGTCAACATGATTTTTCGGTGCCCGCCATTTGACAGGAAGCCGATCCCAGGTTCAAAAGATAGAGATCATTATGTAGCAAGTTCTTATGTTATGTTATGTGTAGCATAATTATGTTATATCGTACATTGGTATGTATAAAGCACCACTATTATGATGCTATCCCTATTTCTCATGATATCATCTACTCCCTCTAGCCCAAATTAGTTGACGCAATTCAAACTTATACTTGCCGCGCCAATTAATTTGGGCTGGAGGGACTATTATACAATTAGGTGTAAACCGTATGTTGAATTGCGAAATTATGTTTTGCAATATTCTTTTTATTTCTGTTTGCTCGCCGTTAGGCGGGCAAGCGCGCGGCAAGCCACGTTTTCCTATCTAGTAGGAAACGCTCACGCCCGCGAGGGGCCTTGGAGGGCACTGGAGGCGTACTACCGGTGTCGCCGACAAGGGAGACGCAGGAGGGCCACACAATTGCATCTCTTTTCCCTGCCTCACATATCACGCGGTGGTTAATTATACTGGGCTCCCCGAGCAGTCACGACTAACCACATGCTCTTGCTTTTGAATGTATGTAATTAGAAATAAACCATGAAGAAAATGTTAGCCATATCTATCGCTTATTAGTCGTTTCCGTATTTGTATCAAAACAAAACAAAAACATGTCAGATATATTTTTGGTAGATGTCCTACAAGAAAATTGGAATTTTCAGTATTTATTTTTTTATGGCCAAGTTTTTGTTAATAAAAATCAATTGTAGCAACTTTCAGTGTTTCCCGGTGCAAATCACGGGCACTTCTGATAGTTATTTTAAAATTTTGTAAAATCTAGGAATTTATATCTAGCAATCAATATATTATATCAGAAATATATACGAATATCGTTGGACCCGTGAACTATTTTTGAAACATTTAATCCCTATACGTACTAAT
The DNA here is from genome assembly GCF_022539505.1 of Lolium rigidum. Classification (NCBI taxonomy): domain Eukaryota; kingdom Viridiplantae; phylum Streptophyta; class Magnoliopsida; order Poales; family Poaceae; genus Lolium; species Lolium rigidum. The sequence goes on along the minus strand of NC_061508.1, from coordinate 33,016,019 downwards.
TAAACCCAGAAAAATTCTTTGAACTTTTTTTTTGAACTTCGTCAACATGCTTTAACACAATGGAAATTTAAAATTATGTTCTAAACATGATTTTTTTATAATAGTGAACACTTTTAACATGGCAAACATTTTTCTGAAAAAGGTAATGCATAAAAAAACATGTGGTTTAAAGTATTTGTTCATAGCCTAAAAAAATGTTCACAGTGTTTTAAAAAATTAGAAAATGTCACCAAAATTAAAAAATACAAGGCCTATTGAAAGGACGAGATGTCGCCTAGAGGGGGGTGAATAGGCGTTTAAAAACTCTTGCGGATTTGTCTTGTAAGAATGCGGAATTAAACTAACGTTTAGTTTACAAGCACAAACCCTAAATATGTTAAGCTCAACTATGTGTAACAATAACAACTAGAGCTAAGCAAGATAGGCACAAGATATATGTAGCACAAGTGATAGCAAGATATATGTACTTGAAGCACGATGGCTATCACAAAGAAAGAGAGCTCGGGTATAGAAATAACCGAGACACGCGGAGACGAGAATGTATTCCCGTGTTCCCTTTCTTTGCAAAAAGGTACGTCACATTTGGAGGAGTGGAGGTCCCACGAAGGATTCCCCGCGCCACGAAGGCTCGCCCTATTCTCCGAGCCACACCCACGAAGAATAATGGCCTTTCCTTATGGTTAGCTTTTTCTCCGCTCCGGAGATGGCAAACTCCACAACCACTTCACAAGCTCCACGAAGGAGAAGCCCGGGCTTCTTCACAATCTTCCTTGAAGAGATCACCGGAGCACCAACCGCCAAGCCAACTAGGAGGTCTCCCTCCAAGAGTAACAAGCTCAAGGTCTCTCACTCGAACTAATCGTGGTGGAGAGCTCAACACTATGCAATGATGCAAAGAAAGAACACTAGAGGTGTTCAAATCCTTCACACTCAAATCTCACCCAAGCAACAAATGCTAGGATGAGATTGGAGAGGAAGAACAATGGGGAAAGTCAACAAATGACTCCAAGATCCAGATCCCAAAAGTTTCCCTCACTTAGAGGAGAAATGGATTGGTGAAGGTTGTAGATCTAGATCTCCTCTCTTAGATCCCTCAAGAATGAGGAAGAATCATGGGAGGGAAGGGATAGGAAGCAAGCTCAAGAGGTTCAACAATGGTGGTCAAAAACATGCTCAAGAACCCTAGCAAACTGTTGGGGAAGAAGCCCCTTTTATAGCCAAACGAAATATGACCGTTTGGGGCAGATCTGGGAGTTTTTCGTGCGCCTAGCATGAGAGCTGGTCCGACCGGGCCAGGCACCGGGACGCCTAGCGTGAGAGCTGGTCGACCGGGCCAGGAACCGGGCGCCTAGCTTGAGAGCTGGTCGATCGGGCCAGGCACCGGGCGCCTAGCGTGAGAGCTGGTCCGACCGGGCCACAGACCGGGTCAATCATGAAAACATGTTTTACAAAAACCATGATAACTTTTGCGTCCGGACTCCGATTTCGATGATCTTGGACTTGTTGGAATCAGAACAACAAGCCCTACAACTTTATGCATACAAACATCATTGTACACCCACGGAGTAAAACCACAAGATGAATGTTTTGACCTATCTGTAAAAGAGACACCGGTAAAACCTCCAAGCTCGAAAACGCAATAGAAGATGCATATGGATTCCGTTCTCGATGAACTTGGGCTTGTTGTAAAGCTAGCAACAAGCTCAAGAACCTCTGATAACGCGTGAAGCACACGTCCGTTGGGAACCCCAAGAGGAAGGTGTGATGCGTACAGCAGCAAGTTTTCCCTCAGTAAGAAACCAAGGTTATCGAACCAGTAGGAGATGAAGGCCACGTGAAGGTTGTTGGTGAAGGAGTGTAGTGTGGCGCAACACCAGGGATTCCGGCGCCAACGTGGAACCTGCACAACACAATCAAAATACTTTGCCCCAACTTAACAGTGAGGTTGCCAATCTCACCGGCTTGCTGTAACAAAGGATTAAACGTATGGTGTGGAGAATGATGTTTGCTTGTGAAGAACAACAGAGAACAGAGATTGCAGTAGATTGTATTTCAGATGTAAAAGAATGGACCGGGGTCCACAGTTCACTAGTGGTGTCTCTCCATAAGATAAATAGCATGTTGGGTGAACAAATTACAGTTGGGCAATTGACAAATAGAGAGAGCATAACAATGCACATACATATCATGATGACTACTATGAGATTTAATCAGGGCATTACGACAAAGTACATAGACCGCTATCCAAGCATGCATCTATGCCTAAAAAGTCCACCTTCGGGTTAGCATCCGCACCCCTTCCAAGTATTAAGTTGCAAACAACGGACAATTGCATTAAGTATGGTGCGTAATGTAATCAACACAAATATCCTTAGACAAAGCATTGATGTTTTATCCCTAGTGGCAACAAGACATCCACAGCCTTAGAACTTTCCGTCACTCGTCCCGCATTCAATGGAGGCATGAACCCACTATCGAGCATAAATACTCCCTCTTGGAGTCACAAGTATCAACTTGGCCAGAGCCTCTACTAGTAACGGAGAGCATGCAAGAACATAAACAACACATATTTGATAGATTGATAATCAACTTGACATAGTATTCAATATTCATCGGATCCCAACAAACACAACATGTAGCATTACAAATAGATGATCTTGATCATGATAGGCAGCTCACAAGATCTAAACATGATAGCACAAGATGAGAAGACAACCATCTAGCTACTGCTATGGACCCATAGTCCAAGGATGAACTACTCACACATCAATCCGGAGGCGGGCATGGTGATGTAGAGCCCTCCGGTGATGATTCCCCTCTCCGGCAGGGTGCCGGAGGCGATCTCCTGAATCCCCCGAGATGGGATTGGCGGCGGCGGTGTCTCTGGAACTTTTTCCGTATCGTGGCTCTCGGTAATAGGGTTTTCGCGACGGAGAGTTTAAGTAGGCGGAAGGGCAGAGTCGGGGGGCGCTCGAGGGGCCCACACCATAGGGCGGCGCGGGCCCCTCCTTGGCCGCGCCGCCTTGTGGTGTCGCCACCTCGTGGCCCCACTCCGTATCTCCTTCGGTCTTCTGGAAACTCCGTGAAAAAATAAGACCCTGGGCGTTAATTTCGTCCAATTCCGAGAATATTTCCTGTGTAGGATTTCTGAAACCAAAAACAACACAAAACAGGAACTGGCGCTTCGACATCTCGTTAATAGGTTAGTGCCGGAAAATGCATATAAATGATGTAAAGTGTGTATAAAACATGTGAGTATTGTCATAAAACTAGCATGGAACATAAGAAATTATAGATACGTTTGAGACGTATCAAGCATCCCCAATCTTAGTTCCTACTCGCCCTCGAGTAGGTAAACGATAACAAGGATAATATCTGAAGTGACATGCTGCTATCATAATCTTGATCAATACTATTGTAAAGCATATGAGATGAATGACGTGATTCGAAGCAATGGTAAAGACAATGATTAAACAACTGAATCATATAGCAAAGACTTTTCATGAATAGTACTTTCAAGACAAGCATCAATAAGTCTTGCATAGGAGTTAACTCATAAAGCAATAAATTCTTAGTAGAAAGTTTTGAAACACAAAAAGGAAGATATAAGTTTCAGCAGTTGCTTTCAACTTCAACATTTATATCTCATGGATAATTGTCAACACAAAGTAATATGATGAATGCAAATAAGTAAGTATGTAGGAATCAATGCACACAGTTGACACAAGTGTTTGCTTCTAAGATAGAAAGAAGTAGGTAAACTGACTCAACATAAAGTAAAAGAAAGGCCCTTCACAGAGGGAAGCATGGATTACTATTTTTGTGCTAGAGCTTTTATTTTGAAAACATAGAAACAATTTTGTCAACGGTAGTAATAATTCATATGTGTTATGCATAAGACATCCTATAAGTTGCAAGCCTCATGCATAGAATACCAATAGTGCTCGCACCTTGTCCTAATTAGCTTGGATTTACATGGATTATCATTGCATAACATATGTTTCAACCAAGTGTCACAAAGGGGTACATCTATGCCGCCTGTACAAAGGTCCAAGGAGATAGATCGCATTTGATTTCTCGTTTTTGATAGATCTCAACTAAGGACATCCATACCGGGACAACATAGAAAACAAATAATGGACTCCTCTTTAATGCATAAGCATTCAACAACGGATAATATTCTCATAAGAGATTGAGGATTAATGTCCAAACTGAAACTTCCACCATGATTCATGGCTTTAGTTAGCGGCCCAATGTTCTTCTCTAAAAATATGCATACTCAAACCATTTGATCATGATAAATCGCCCTTACTTCAGACAAGACGAACATGCATAGAAACTCACATGATATTCAACAAAGGTGTAGTTGATGGCGTCCCCAGAAACATGGTTACCGCTCAACAAGCAACTTATAAGAAATAAGATACATAGCTACATATTCTTTACCACAATAGTTTTTAAGGCTATTTTCCCATGAGCTATGTATTGCAAATACAAGGAATGAAATTTTAAAGGTAGCACTCAAGTAATTTACTTTGGAATGGCAGAGAAATACCACATAGTAGGTAGGTATGGTGGACACAAATGGCATAGGTTTTGGCTCAAGGTTTTGGATGCACGAGAAATATTCCCTCTCAGTAGAAGGCTTTGGCTAGCAAGGTTGTTTGAAGCAAACACAAGTATGAACCGGTACAGGAAAACTTACATAAGAACATATTGCAAACATTATAAGACTCTACACTGTCTTCCTTGTTGTTCAAACACTTCACCAGAAAATATGTAGACTTTAGAGAGACCAATCATGCAAACCAAATTTCAACAAGCTCTATGGTAGTTCTTCATTAATAGGTGCAAAGTACATGATGCAAGAGCTTAAACATGATCTTATTTGAGCAAAACAATTGCCAAGTATCAAATTACTCAAGACAATATACCAATTACCACATGAAGCATTTTCTGTTTCCAACCATATAACAATGAACGAAGCAGTTTCAACCTTCGCCATGAACATTAAAAGTAACGCTAAGAACAACAGTGTTCATATGAAACAGCGGAGCGTGTCTCTCTCCCACACAAAGAATGCTAGGATCCGAGTTTATTCAAACAAAAACAAAAACAAAAGCAAACAGACGCTCCAAGTAAAGCACATAAGATGTGACGGAATAAAAATATAGTTTCACTAGAGGTGACCTGATAAGTTGTCGATGAAGAAGGGGATGCCTTGGGCATCCCCAAGCTTAGATGCTTGGGTCTTCTTGAAATATGCAGGGATGAACCACGGGGGCATCCCCAAGCTTAGAATTTTCACTCTTCTTGATCATACTGTATCATCCTCCTCTCTTGATCCTTGAAAACTTCCTCCACACCAAACTCAAAACAAACTCATTAGAGGGTTAGTGCATAATCAAATTTTCACATATTCAGAGAGGACATAATCATTCTTAACACTTCTGGACATTTCCCAAAGCTACTGAAAGTTAATGGAACAAAGAAATTCATTCAACATAGCAAAAGAGGCAATGTGAAATAAAAGGCAGAATCTGTCAAAACAGAACAGTCCATAAAGACGAATTTTTCAGAGGCACTTAACAGGCTCAGATGAAAAAGCACAAAACTAATGAAAGTTGCGTACATATCTGAGGATCACGCATGTAAATTGGCAGATTTTTTTGATTCTTCTACAGTGAGATCTACTCAAATTCGTGACAGGTAGAAATCTGTTTCTGCGCAAAGCAATCCAAATCTAGTATCAACTTTACTATTAGAGACTTTACTTGGCACAACAATGCAATAAAATAAAGATAAGGAGAGGTTGCTACAGTAGTAACAACTTCCAAGACTCAAATATAAAACGAAAGTGCAGAAGTAAAATAATGGGTTGTCTCCCATAAGCGCTTTTCTTTAACGTCTTTCAGCTAGGCGCAGAAAGTGTGAATCAAGTATTATCAAGAGATGAAGCATTAACATTATTACCAGGGGCTTTGCGTCTACCCTTCTTACTCTTACCCTTACTCCTTGGTTTAGGGAATATATGACCGCATCCAGGTGTAGAGGAATTTAGAGTGCCTTTCCCCACATCTATGGTTGCTCCCAAGAGTTTCAGCAGGGATCTTCCAAGTGTGATTTGTCCTGTCCCTACACATTCAATAACGAGATAATCAGTGGATACCGTTCTTCCAAGAAGGGTTGTGAACACTCCTTCAGCTATTTCTTTAGGAATTATAACAGAATTATCAGTAAGAGTTATTCCTTCTCCACCTTCAGTAAGTCCCCAGAGTGTCAAAGATTCATAAATACTTTTAGGCATAAGGCAAAATTCAGTCATAATATCACAACGGGCATAAATTTTTTTTACCATCAATAGCAACTTTAATAGTAGGGTCCCACATTGAAGGTTCAGAGTTTACTGGAACATAATCAAAATGCTCACGAATCCGACTATACCCTTCTTTTAAGCAAGATATATTTGTCTCAAGAGTGTTTAATCTATTATAAATACTAACAAAAGATGAATCAAAATTATTAGCTGAGCTAGATGATGCAACCAAATTTTTTATGGCATTAAAAGCTTGATCCCCATCGTAATGAAGGAAATATCCTCCCACTACAGCATCCGAGGCATATCTATAGCGAAGAATAAGCCCAAAATAAAAGTTACTAAGAAGCAGGCTTAGAGTCATTTTAGGTTCAGTTTACCATAAGAATTAAAAATTCTAGACCAAGCTTCCATAAAACTCTCCTCATCCCCTTGTTTAAAAGTAAAGACCAATTCCTCAGGTGACGGAGTAACAACTACAGGACTAGACATGATAACAAATTAAATACAAGTAACTAATTTTTTTGTGTTTTTGATATAGGAAGGCAAACAAGACAGAAAATAAAAGCAAGTAACTAATTTTTTTTGTGTTTTTGATATAGAGAAAGCAAACAAAGCAGAAAATAAAATAAAGTAAAGCAAGACAATAACAAAGTAAAGAGATTGGATGTGAGAGACTCCCCTTGCAGCGTGTCTTGATCTCCCCGGCAACGGCGCCAGAAAAAGAGCTTGCTGGCGTGCAGTTGACGTGGGAGATAGAAATCTTTGTGGTGTAACTTTTCTTCAGGTCCCCGGCAACGGCGCCAGAAAAAGAGCTTGATAACGCATGAAGCACACGTCCGTTGGGAACCCCAAGAGGAAGGTGTGATGCGTACATCAGCAAGTTTTCCCTCAGTAAGAAACCAAGGTTATCGAACCAGTAGGAGATGAAGGCCACATGAAGGTTGTTGGTGAAGGAGTGTAGTGTGACGCAACACCAGGGATTCCGGCGCCAACGTGGAACCTGCACAACACAATCAAAATACTTTGCCCCAACTTAACAGTGAGGTTGTCAATCTCACCGGCTGCTGTAACAAAGGATTAAACGTATGGTGTGGAGAATGATGTTTGCTTGTGAAGAACAACAGAGAACAAAGATTGCAGTAGATTGTATTTCAGATGTAAAAGAATGGACCGGGGTCCACAGTTCACTAGTGGTGTCTCTCCATAAGATAAATACCATGTTGGGTGAACAAATTACAGTTGGGCAATTGACAAATAGAGAGGGCATAACAATGCACATACATATCATGATGACTACTATGAGATTTAATCAGGGCATTACGACAAAGTACATAGACCGCTATCCAAGCATGCATCTATGCCTAAAAAGTCCACCTTCGGGTTAGCATCCGCACCCCTTCCAGTATTAAGTTGCAAACAACAGACAATTGCATTAAGTATGGTACGTAATGTAATCAACACAAATATCCTTAGACAAAGCATTGATGTTTTATCCCTAGTGGCAACAACACATCCACAACCTTAGAACTTTCTATCACTGTCCCAGATTCAATGGAGGCATGAACCCACTATCGAGCATAAATACTCCCTCTTGGAGTCACAAGTATCAACTTGGCCGAGCCTCTACTAGCAACGGAGAGCATGCAAGAACATAAACAACACATATATGATAGATTGATAATCAACTTGACATAGTATTCAATATTCATCGGATCCCAACAAACACAACATGTAGCATTACAAATAGATGATCTTGATCATGATAGGCAGCTCACAAGATCTAAACATGATAGCACAAGAGGAGAAGACAACCATCTAGCTACTGCTATGGACCCATAGTCCAAGGATGAACTACTCACACATCAATCCGGAGGCGAGCATGGTGATGTAGAGCCCTCCGGTGATGATTCCCCTCTCCGGCAGGGTGCTGGAGGCGATCTCCTGAATCCCCCGAGATGGGATTGGCGGCGGCGTCGTCTCTGAAACTTTTTCCGTATCGTGGCTCTCAGTAATAGGGATTTCGCGACGGAGAGTTTAAGTAGGCGGAAGGGCTGAGTCGGGGGGGCGCTCGAGGGGCCCACACCATAGGGCGGCGCGGGCCCCTCCTTGGCCGCGCCGCCTTGTGGTGTCGCCACCTCGTGGCCCCACTCCGTATCTCCTTCGGTCTTCTGGAAACTTCGTGGAAAAATAAGACCCTGGGTGTTAATTTCGTCCAATTCCGAAAATATTTTCTGTGTAGGATTTCTGAAACCAAAAATAGCACAAAACAGGAACTGGCGCTTCGGCATCTCGTTAATAGGTTAGTGCCGGAAAATGCATATAAATGATGTAAAGTGTGTATAAAACATGTGAGTATTGTCATAAAACTAGCATGGAACATAAGAAATTATAGATACGTTTGAGACGTATCAACCTCACACAGAGAAACACCAAGAAGCAACAAGTTTTATGGAATAAAAGGCATGCAAAGGGTTGAGCTCCCTAAAACGATGTGGTCAAGTTACCCAACCAAAAGCCCCTCTTGATAGTGCGGCTATGTATCCTATAACCCGGTCTCCCAACAACCACCTTGAGACCGGTAAAAAGGAAACCTAGCAAGGCCATACCTTTGCCTTGCGCATCCCGCTTGATCTTGATGATAACTCTTCAAGCTCCACTCAAGCCAGAATGCCTTACTTGATCATTGTTGCTTCGTGAAGACTCAAAAATGCTCCCCCATACACCATGATGGGAAAGATCCATTGATGCACATCTTCACCTGTCCATTATCACCAAATGGAAGGCAAGCTTCAAGCATGTGATCCTCTTGAGATGCTCATCTTGAACTTGTCCAACTCGACCTTGATGACGATGACCACTTGACGTCATCTTCTCATGGGCTATATGAGATCTCACTTTTGATGCATGCCCATGGAAAGATACCTAACCCACATAGACAACACAAGGGCACATATATGATGGGTTAGTTCATAAAGCATAATTGACAAGGCTTACCATACCACATGACTTCATGTGGCACATTCTTCATGCTTCATGTGTTGACCAATCTTGAATCTATTCTTCACTCTTTGTATTGGTCAACCTTGTATCTTCTCATGCTCTATCATACTATCTTGAGGTGTATATAGAATTGTTCATTTGTTTGCATGCTCTAAATCTTAGTCAACCATAGCTCAACTCATGAGACTTTCATGACACCAACTTAGAGCCATAACTTGAATTCTTCACTTGGAATCAAGCACTCAAGATCTTGGTCATCCATTGCTTATCACATAAGCTAGAGCATGGCTAATATTGAGTTCCACATAAGAACTCCATCTTCATTTCTTCTTCTTGATCATATCACATATATATCTTCAAATCGATGATCTTGATGCCAATACACAAGGTATATCTTTATCTTCATGGCATCCATACTTGAATCCAACACATGGAATACAAGTAGTACCTATGGAATATTCCTTCATATAAACTCAATGAAAACATTAGTCCATAGGGGTTGTCATTAATTACCAAAACCACACATAGGGGCAATATACCCTTACAATCTCCCCCATTTTGGTAATTGATGACAACCACAATAAGAGGGTTTATATAATGAATATTAGAAACAAGTATGCAACTTATCCGAGAATAAGTTGTATACCAGAGGTTGTATTTGATATGGTCAAGTAACACGAAGCTACTAGTCCATATCAAAACCAGCTCTACTCACACAACTACAACTAATGCAAGGGATGGGAGTAGAACCAACATATATAGAGCAAACTCCCCAACAATGTATGCACGTGTGATGAACATGAATTCATTGCATACACTGTCAAGATTAACCTTTAGGACAGTTTCCACTATATATATACGACCATGCAAGACATATAAATATGGAATGCATGAGAGGCAAAACACTTAAGCACAAACCAAACTTAAGTATAAAACCATTCCCTTAAACCCTCTAAACTTCTCCCCCATTGGCATCAAGTGCCAAAATGGGTGAAAAATTTAGAAAGCCAATATAATGTGAGTTCCTCCCCAAGGTGTGCACTTCTCATAATTTGAGTGGAATCAAATGCACATATCCAATGACGAATACTTGAAGGAAGTCAAACTATATTGAGGATCAAAGATTGCACAAGGATAACATGGTGAATAAAGCTTTAACAAATAAAGCAAGCAATCAAAGATCAAATCTGACAAACAAAGATGTCATGATAAGACATATATAGTGCTCTAAGTGAAATAAGGAAACTCCCCAAGGTTCGTGCATAATTTATAATGTTTGCATTTGAATACAATATGCACAAACATGGAATCCTCACTCCCTCTATATCATTTAGAGCACAACCAAGATAAAGAGAATATGCTTATCAAGAAAAACTTGAGTCCAACCATTACGAGATATGAGTGCATAAAGACAAACAAATAAACCAAGCACTCATAAATCTTCTTTACCAACACCACTAAAATCAAAAGGATAAAAAGATGGTCGGCAAAGAACAAGGGTATCAAGGTGATGGATTAACGCTCTCGTGTATATAAGTTTCTAACATGGACAAGATGATCCATAAAGAAACATGCACACACAAGAGGTTAATAAGATAAGTAAGACATGATATCCAAGATGAAGTCATAAAATATACCAAAGAATGTTTGCTTAAAAGCATATATAGCTTACAGCTCATTTTCACTTAAGGTATATGAATGAACTTCAACCAAGAAAATCTCAAAAACATCGCAACCAACAATAAGGGAAGTAAAGCTAGTTGGAATGTTTTGAGAAAGGCAACAAGTATCACAAGTACGGATTTATTTCGCAATTTCATCAATATTGCACATAAGTTCTCTTTGAGGAATTGATATGCAATAAATTGCTAGAGGGCATATTTGGGATAGGTGAATCAAAAATATGATTTATATATATTCCTATCATATGCATCTTCTCAAATTACTCGAATGTACAATAAGAAGTTTTCTTTAAAAAAAGGATTTTTCAAGAACCGCAATATTTTCGAAATAAAGAATTTCACGCCAAGATGCAACCTACAAGAGGTTGGATGCTATATGAGTATGCATGAATAAGATACTTGTTACCGAGATAGCAGTGGCATGATGTAGTAGATAAGAGTTCATCGATCATCCTAGCTTGGCTCCAGTTCTCATATGGTGACAACACCTTCCTTATAGATGAGACAAGCCTCCATTGCATCTCCAATGTACCTAAAACAACATTCAAGTACACCTTGGTCCCCAAACTTATTGGGTCCAAAATGGTTAGACTAACCACAATACATAGGATACACTCCATATCAATATGTGCATATTTATAGATGAAGTTTGAATTTCATGCACATCTTAGCCATTTTAGGATTTGATGGAGTATATCCTATATAATGGATCAAAGAAAGCAAGCTTGCTATAAATATAAACAAATTACATATAAGCACGCACGAAGACTTTAAAGATTCAAGAAAGATACACTTTGGACAAAACACCAAATGAATTCAAGAAGGCATAAAGGTGTGACCAAAAAAAATTGTTGTCCAGATTATATCAAAGAAGCAAATCACAAAAGATTTGTTCAACAAAGTTCAACAAATGAACTAAGAAGAAACCATTGAGCATAAAGGATGAAATAAAGCAAACATGCTCAAAGATTTATCTCATTCAACAAATAAAGCATAGAAGAAGGAATGAGATAGCAAACTCCCAAAAGAGCAAGGTTCGAACAAATAAACCAAACCCTCTCCACTTTTCACTATGTACCATAAAGAAAAGGTTTGTCTTCCAAAACAAAAACTTGATATGTATCAAGAGAATTTATCAAAAGATTTTTCAAAGGGACAAGGAAGACACATGGGAGCAACAAAAGATTTCTTGGAAATAAAATAAGGCAATAAGAAGCAATCCAATGTGAAGATGATCCATAAATTCAACCACATACAAGGTTATCAATTGTAAAAGAAAATGAGAATATTGGAATTAACTTCCGGTGGTATATTTCAAGGATAGAAAGGATCAATTTCACAATAAAAGGCATAGGATAAATATATAGGATTAAGCACTATGCACAATTGAAGATTCTTGACAGCTTCAACTAGTCAAACAATCACGCATAGCAATGATTAGAATAACTTGAAGCAATTGGTGTCCCATATAAGATATAGATATATGTATTTGAGGAAAACCGTACCAAGAATTTCTTACTCAAACAAGAACTTATAAGATGAGAAATAAAAGCTTTTTAATAAAAGTGTGAGCTTGTTTGAGCAACCATGCCACTTAGGAATAAGATAATTAAGAGTATCAACTCTAAGTGGCATAACCTCATATTTTCACATTTTCTAGGCTTGTGATATGTACAAAACATATTACTCCCCCATAATGTGATAAAGCATTTCTTCTAATCAAGAGGCAATTAAAATTCGACTAGATATGATTAATGGATATTAGAATTTGAATTTCTCATGAGTATGACACACCACATAGTGACTAGATAATCTTGTAATATCAATACTAAGTGGTGGTACCCATGTACACACATTTTAAAGAAAGAGAGATGCACAAAGCATATCACTCCCCCAAAATGGGATGTTCCATTAATCACTCAAAGAGAGCCAAATAAGATATCGTCAAGATGTATTAGGCTCAAAACAATACACAAGTATATGATGAGTCAATCAAACATACTTGAATACACAAGATAGGCAAGTAAGACACAACACATACAAACACATATTTGGTACAAAACCAAACATGCAAAGGGGCAAGTAACTTACAATAAACATGAAGAGTTGAAGTATAAGTTACCGCAAAGAGGAACATTGGATATAAGATATATATATATATATATATATGATAATCCTTATGACTTGGCTTGATAAAATATAATATATGAAGATCCCTTAATTCTTCATAAAGTAGCCAAGTTTCCAATGACCTCCACATGCACCTATTGATCAAGTTTGAGCTTGTTGGTCCCCAACCAAGTTGGGTCCTAAGAGTTTAGTCACAATAGGCTTGGCAACCCGGCCAAATGGTTCTTTTCTTGAAACCACTTTGAGTTCCAACAAACTTGGCAAACACATTGCCATCCTTATCCTTACCAAGAGAATAATCATCATCAACAATGATAGGGTTGGATAAGGTACCACTTAAACATGAAGAAGCAAATTGCCCCTTCTCACGGCATAAGTAGAAAGTGTTCCCCTTTCTCTTCTTTATTGATTTCTTCTCTTGGGGAACTTTATCTTGATTCTTCTTGGGAAGTGGCTTATCTTCAACTTGAGGTCGAGCATGAGCTTGATCTTGACATTGTGGCCATTTCCCTTGTTGTTTCTCACTCAAGTGCTTCTTCTTATTCAATGGGCATGATCTAACATGATGCCCTTCAACCTTGCGCTTGAAGCAAACCAACTTGGCCGGATCCTTGACTTTGTCTTGGCCCTTCTTCTTTTTGCTCATACTCTTGGACTTGTTCTTGTTATTGGAGTTGAATCCAAGTCCACTCTTGTCATTGGGGGATTGTTGTGTTGGAGATATGCCCAAGAGGCAATAATAAAAGTGGTTATTATATATATTTATGTTTATGATAAATGTTTATATACCATGCTATAATTGTATTAACCGAAACATTGATACATGTGTGATATGTAAACAACAAAGAGTCCCTAGTATGCCTCTTATCTAGCTTGTTGATTAATGGATGATTAGTTTCATAATCATGAACATTGGATGTTATTAATAACAAGGTTATATCATTGTATGAATGATGTAATGGACACACCCAATTAAGCGTAGCATAAGATCACGTCATTAAGTTATTTGCTATAAGCTTTCGATACATAGTTACCTAGTCCTTATGACCATGAGATCATATAAATCACTTATACCGGAAAGGTACTTTGATTACATCAAACGCCACTGCGTAAATGGGTGGTTATAAAGGTGGGATTAAGTATCCGGAAAGTATGAGTTGAGGCATATGGATCAACGGTGGGATTTGTCCATCCCGATGACGGATAGATATACTCCGGGCCCTCTCGGTGGAATGTCGTCTAATGTCTTGCAAGCATATGAATAAGTTCATAAGAGACCACATACCACGGTACGAGTAAAGAGTACTTGTCGAGAGACGAGGTTGAACAAGGTATAGTGTGATACCGATGATCAAACCTCGGACAAGTAAAATATCGCGTGACAAAGGGAATTGGTATCGTATGTGAATGGTTCATTCGATCACTAAAGTCATCGTTGAATATGTGGGAGCTATTATGGATCTCCAGATCCCGCTATTGGTTATTGGTCGGAGTGAGTACTCAACCGCATAGTTCACGAACCGTAGGGTGACACACTTAAAGTTGGATGTTGAAATGGTAGAACTTGAATATGGAATGGAGTTCGAATATTTTTTCGGAGTCCCGGATGAGATCCCGGACATCACGAGGAGTCCTGGAATGGTCCGGAGAATAAGATTCATATATAGGAAGTCATTTTATAAGATTTAAAATGATCCGGAAGGTTCTATGGAAGGTTCTAGAAGGTTCTAGAAAAGTCCGGAAGAAACCACTAAGGAAGGCGGAGTCCCGGAGGGACTCCACCTCCATGGACGGACAACCCTAAAGGGGGAGGAGTCCCAAGTGAACTCCCCAAGGGGTCCGGATGAGGGTGGCCACAGGCTTCCGCAGGCCCGCTCAGCCGCGCCGCGAAAAAAACGCCTCGTGGCGTCGCGGACGACCTGCTACCCCGAAGTGGGCTTTGTGGCCCAGTCCTGCCTTAACCTCTTGGCCCGCCGCCCGCACCGCTCTACACGTTCCAAACACGATAGGGCTCGATCTGCCCGCTCCGTCCATCCCCACCTGCGCCGCCGGCGCCTACGCTCCACCCATGGGCCATGGCGCAGCAACCTGCTCCGCCCACGGCGCCGCCTGCCCGCTCCCCCAACGCCGCCGCCTTCTCTCCACACTCCGTGCCGTGCGCCGCCGCCTGGATCCCCCGCGCCGCCCAAAGATCTGTGAGCGGCGGGGAGGACAAGATCATCGTCCTTGGCTTGGGTGGCTGCGGCGGCGACGGCGAGGTAGTGGATGTTGGGAGCGGCCTGGATTTCTCGGGCGTCGGCGCTGTGTTCCCAGTGGACTGTGACGAGGTTGGCAACTACTCTATGAACATGTCGAATATGAATGATTACAGCGTGATGGAGTACTCTCAATGGCTGGAGTATTACCAGTTAGCACGAACCTGTTGAGTGCTCATCTTGTCTTCTCTCACGTGGGTTGCATGCTAATTCCTACTACAGTTTTGGACAACTGAACTACCTGGATAGGTTTCTCTCCATGTTTGATCTCCTAGTAAGAATCTGAACTTCTACTCCTGCAAGTTAATCTGCAAATTTTGCGTAGCCTTTTGGTCTCTCCTGTCAGCATGCTGATACAGAATTCAAGTTGTCACCTGACTGTGTCAACTGATTGCTTGGATCTCTCGAGTAGTCTAAATCTGCTCTCAAATAAGGTTGTCTCTGTCAGCAACTTTGTTGAATCTATTACTGTACATTTTAATCGTTTATTTGTATAAGTACTGATTGCTTGGAAATTAGCGACTTGATAATGAACTCAAAGTTCTTTTCCAGGAGATGTAGAGCTTGACTTGTGCTGTTCCATTGTTTACATAAGTGCATTGTGTTTGAGTATTTGTTTGTTTTATCTCTCTCCCTGGATGTAATGCTAATGAGTGATGTGCACTGGCATGATTGTGTCTAGGACTGTTAAGCTCATTTGTAAGTAACCTGATCTGACCTGTAGGCTATGATTTAGACTTTCAAACATTACTTCAATGCTTATAGGTAGCCTCTATAAAAAAATCGATTTTCATAACCTTACCATATAAGCATATCAGTACTTGTGCATGATAACCTTGGAGTTAGTTCTATGAAACAACTATATTTTCTTTCTCTTTTACCATGTCCTAGAAAATAGTCAGAAGCATAATAACAGTTCATTTTATACAATGGTACAGTTTACTGAAGAAGCACTAATCTCTCTCTCTCTCTCTCTCTCTCTCTGTGAATGTGTTTTACAATGATACTGAACCTTTTCAGGTATTGGTCATTTGCATGTGGATTCAGGTTCAGGTACTGAAATATTTTCAGTGAACTGCAGGAGGGTGGGCAGAGGGCGCACTCAGCGGTGCTCTAGCGTCCCGCTCTACGAGGAAGAGGGATCGACGTCGGGGATGGGAACCTGGCCGCGGTGGCGAGGCTAGCGCAACTTCCTCTGGTCGCGGCAGCGAGGCAAGGCCCAAACACGATGAGAACTTTCTTCCGCGGTGGCGAACGGTGACGGAGTTGCGGAGGCGGGGGAGAACGATGATGGGAGCAACACCGCCATAAGAGGGATCGCAGCTAGCAGGCTGGCCGGCCGCCAGGTCGAGCCGCCCTGTCCAGCGCCGGCGAGGTTGTCCGCGATGTTGGCGTCCTGGAAGATATAGGGTGGGAACTCCTGCGCGTGTGGCCGTGCGCGTCTGCTGCACTCCGGCGTCCGCGCGAGGGAAGCACTCCGTCGATGGACCAGATGATCGACGGCGACAAGATTATGTATTTGAAATTTGATTTCAACCCAGATTTGAAACAATTACTACAATGTATTAGTTTTTTTTTTTTTTTGCAAAAGTGAAAATGGACGTAGGGAGTAGCACCTAAGCTGTGGACACAGGGCTACGCTAATTCGCTTGTCTGATCAACGATGAGGTGCACTTACAAGCTAACTTAACGATCCTCCTAATTGAATTAGAGGGAGAAGCAGCCCATGCTGCCGTAGCGGAGCACCAGCCTCCCGGTCCTGCAAAACCTGCTGGGCTCTGCAGGCAATCACGTGTAGCGGACGCAGGCACCTGCAAGGCCCGCGCTTTGCATTTGCGGCTGATGCAGGTAGTGCGGGCAAATCCGTGGACATGTCCACTTGCAACCTGACCAAGGGGGGCCGGCCACCCCCTCCCAAGGAAGGGTGGGAATCCCACCTCTAGTGGGAGTCCTAGCTTGGGTAGGTTTCATGTGTTATGGAAGGTTTTGGTTTGGGGTCTTATTTGAAGACTTGTAGACCAACTCTTGGGTGTTCCACCTATATAATGAGGGCCAAGGGGAGGGGGCCGGCCACCCAAAGACCACAAGGTGGCCGCACCCCTTAGTGGCCGGCGCCCCCCTCTCCCAAACCCTAGCAGCCTCTCTCCTCCACCACATCCCGCACGCTTAGCGAAGCTCCGCCGGGTTTCTCCACCACCACTGACACCACGCCGTCGTGCTGTCGGATTCAAGAGGAGCTACTACTTCCGCTGCCCGTTGGAATGGGGAGGTGGACGTCGTCTTCATCAACAACCGAACGTGTGACCGAGTACGGAGGTGCTGCCCGTTCGTGGCGCCGTGATCAAGATCTTCTACGCGCTTTTGCAAGCGGCAAGTGAACGTCTACCGCAGCAACAAGAGCCTCATCTTGTAGGCTTTGGAATCTCTTCAAGGGTGAGACTCGATAATCCCCTCGTTGCTACCGTCTTCTAGATTGCATCTTGGCTTGGATTGTGTGTTCGCGGTAGGAAAATTTTTGTTTTCTATGCAACGAATCCCTACAGTGGTATCAGAGCCGTGTCTATGCATAGATGGTTGCACGAGTAGAACACAATGGTTTTATGGGCGTTGATGCTCTTGTTATCTTTAGTTGAGTACTTTGCATCTTTGTGGCATAGTGGGATGAAGCGGCTCGGACTAACTTTACATGACCGCGTTCATGAGACTTGTTCCTCGTTCGACATGCAACTTGTATTGCATAAGAGGCTTTGCGGGTGTCTGTCTCTCCTACTATAGTGAAGATTCAATTTACTCTTCTATTGACAACATTAGTATCAACGTTGTGGTTCATGTTCGTAGGTAGATTAGATCTCTCTCGAAAACCCTAAACCACGTAAAATATGCAAACCAAATTAGAGACGTCTAACTTGTTTTTGCGGGGTTTGGTGATGTGATATGGCCATAATGTGATGATGAATATGTATGAGATGATCATTATTGTATTGTGGAAACCGGCAGGAGCCTTATGGTTGTCTTTAAATTTCATGTTGAGTAGTATTTCAAAGTAGTTGTAATAGTTGCTACATGGAGGACAATCATGAAGAAGGCGCCATTGACCTTGACGCTACGCCGACGATGATGGAGATCATGCCTGAAGATGATGGAGATCATGTTCGTGCTTTGGAGATGAAGATCAAAGGCGCAAAGACAAAAGGGCCATATCATATCACATATGAACTGCATGTGATGTTAATCCTTTTATGCATCTTATTTTGCTTAGATCACGACGGTAGCATTATAAGATGATCCCTCGATAAAATCTCAAGATAATAAAGTGTTCATCCTTAGTAGCACCGTTGCCAAGACTTGTCGTTTCGAAGCATCTCGTGATGATCGGGTGTGATAGAATCAACAAGTGCATACAACGGGTGCAAGCCAGCTTTGCACATGCGGATACTAAGGTGGCCTTGACGAGCCTAGCATGTACAGACATGGTCTCGGAACACGTGATACCGAAAGGTAGAGCATGAATCATATGATTGATATGATGAACACTTTGAGTGTTCGCCATTGAAATCACACCTTGTCTCGTGATGATCGGGCTTAGGTGCTCGTGGATTTGGTTCGTGTGATCACTAAGACAATGCGAGGGATATTGTTTTGAGTGGGAGTTCACCTAGATTTTTTAATTATGTTGAATTAAAATTTGAACTCAATTTGTCATAAACTTAGTCTAAACTATTGCAAATATATGTTGTAGAGATGGCGTCCCCAATCAATTTTAACCAGTTCCTAGAGAAAGAAAAGCTTAAGAGCAACGGTAGCAACTTCACCGACCGGTTCCGTCATATGAGGATCTTCCTCTCGGCGGAAATCCGCAATATGTGCTTGATGCACCGCTAGGTGACCCTCCTGCGAAACTGAAACCGATGAAGTAAAAGCTGTTTACGAGACTCGGAAAACTCGGTACTCTCAAGTTCGGTGTGCCATCCTGTGCGATCCGGAATCCGATCTTCAAAAACGTTTTGAGCACCACGATCCTCATGAGTTGATGAATGAGCTGAAAGCTATTTTTGAGACTCATGCGGCCGTGGAATGCTATGAAGCATCGAAACATTTCTTCGATCTGTATGATGGAAGAAGGCAGCTCCATTAGTGAGCACATGCTCGCCATGACCGGGCATGCGAAGAAACTCGGTGACTTGGGAATAGTGATTCCTAACGGATCGGGGATTAATCGTGTCCTTCAATCACCGCCACCAAGTTACAAGAACTTTGTGATGAATTACAATATGCAGAACATGAACAAGGAGTTACCTGAACTCTTTGGCATGCTAAAAGCTGCTGAGATTGAGATCAAGAAAGAGCACCAAGTGTTGATGGTCAACAAGACCACCAATTTCAAGAAACAGGGCAAGTCTAAGGGAAAATTCAAGAAGGGTGGCAAGAAAGCTGCTCCGCCTCCTATGAAACCTAAGAACGGCCCTAAGCACGATGCTTGAGTGCTATTATCGCAAGGAGAAGGGACACTGGAAGCGTAATTGCTCCAAGTATCCGGCTGATCCGAAGAGCGGCCTTGTCAAGAAGAAGAAAGAAGGTATATCCGATATACATGTTATAGATGTTTATCTCACTCGGTTCTCGTTCTAGTACACGGGTATTTGATACTGGTTCGGTTGCTCATATTTGTAACTCGAAACAGGAACTAAAGAATAAACGAAGACTACTGAAAGATGAAGTGACGATGCGCGTTGGAAACGGATCCAAAGTCGATGTGATCGCTGTCGGCACACTTCCTCTACATCTACCTTCGGGATTAGTTTTAAGCCTAAATAATTGTTATTTTGTACCCGCGTTGAGCATGAACATTATATCTGGATCTTGTTTAATGCAAGACGGTTATTCATTCAAGTCCGAGAATAATGGTTGTTCCATTTTTATGAATAATATCTTTTATGGTCGAGCACACGAAAAGAATGGCTTATTTCCGTTAGATCTCGATAGTAGTGATACGCATATACATAACATTGATGCTAAACGAATGAAATTGAATGATAATTCTACTTATATGTGGCTATGTCGTCTTGGTCATATTGGAGTGAAACGCATGAAGAAACTCCATACTGATGGATTACTTGAATCACTTGACTTTGAGTCACTTGATAGATGCGAAGCATGTCTAATGGGAAAAATGACTAAGACTCCATTTTACGGTATGATGGAGCGAGCTACCGACTTATTGGAAATCATACATACCGATGTATGCGGACCAATGAGTGTAGCATCGCGCGGTGGTTATCGTTATGTTCTAACCTTCACGGATGATCCGAGTAGATATGGGTATATCTATTTCATGAAACATAAATCCGAAACTTTTGAGAAGTTTAAGGAATTCCAAAGTGAAGTAGAAAATCAACTTAACAAGAAGATTAAATTTCTACGATCTGATCGCGGAGGTGAATATCTGAGTTATGAGTTTGGCATGCATTTAAAGAAATGCGGAATACTTTCACAATTGACACCGCCGGGAACACCACAACGAAACGGTGTGTTCGAACGTCGTAATCGAACTCTCTTAGATATGGTTCGTTCTATGATGTCTCTTACTGATTTGCCGTTATCATTTTGGAGTTATGCATTAGAGACAGCCGCATTCACTTTAAATAGAGCACCATCAAAATCCGTAGAAATGACACCGTATGAATTATGGTTTAATAAGAAACCTAAGCTGTCGTTCCTTAAAGTTTGGGGTTGCGAAGCCTATGTAAAAAAATTACAACCGGACAAGCTAGAACCCAAAGCGGAGAAATGCGTCTTCATAGGATACCCTAAGGAAACTATAGGGTACACTTTCTATCACAGATCCGAAGGCAAAATCTTTGTTGCTAAGAACGGAACCTTTCTTGAGAAAGAATTTCTCACTAAAGAAGTGACTTGGAAGAAAAGTAGAACTCGATGAGATTGATGAATCTATAATCGTTGATCGAGTAGTGCGAGTACGGAAGTTGTACCTGTACCGCCTACACCGGCAACGAGAGGAAGCTAATGATAATGATCATGAAACTTCGAACGAGGAAACTACGAACCTCGCGGATCGACAAGGGACCGTGCCACTCCTGATTGCTATGATCCTCGTCTAAATGTCATGATTGTGGATAACAATGATGAGGACCCTGCGACGTATGAAGAAGCGATGATGAGCCCGGATTCCAACAAATGGCAAGAAGCCATGAAATCCGAAATGGGATCCATGTATGATAACAAAGTATGGACTTTGGTAGACTTACCCGATAGCCGCAAGGTCGTCGAGAATAAATGGATCTTCAAGAGAAAAACAGATGCTGATGGTAATATTACTGTCCATAAAGCTCGACTTGTCGCAAAGGGTTTCCGACAAATTCAAGGTGTTGACTACGATGAGACTTTCTCACCTGTAGCGAAGCTAAAATCTGTGAGGATTTTGTTAGCAATAGCTGCATTTTTCGATTATGAGATTTGGCAGATGGATGTCAAAACGGCGTTCCTTAATGGAGACATTGAGGAAGAGTTGTATATGGTACAACCCAAAGGTTTTGTCGATCCTAAAAATGCTGACAAAGTATGCAAACTTCAGCGTTCAATCTATGGACTGAAGCAAGCATCAAGAAGTTGGAACCGACGCTTTGATAAGGTGATCAAAGACTTCGGGTTTATACAGTGTCATGGAGAGGCCTGTATTTACAAGAAAGTGAGTGGGAGCTCTGTAGCATTCCTGATATTATATGTAGATGACATATTATTGATTGGGAATGATATAGAACTATTAAGCAGTGTAAAAAGTTATTTGAATAACAGTTTTTTCATGAAAGACCTTGGTGAAGCATCGTATATATTAGGCATCAAGATTTATAGAGATAGATCAAGGCGCCTAATAGGGCTATCACAGAGTACATACCTGGACAAGATTCTAAAGAAGTTTAGAATGGACGAAAGTAAGAAAGGGTTTTTACCTATGTTACCAGGCAAGGTCTTGAGTAAGACTCAAGGACCGGCTACGGCGAGAAGAAAGAGAAAGGATGAGTCGGATCCCCTATGCTTCGGCGATAGGCTCTATTATGTATGCCATGCTATGTACAAGACCGGATATAGCGCATGCTGTTAGTTTGACTAGCGGATATCAAAGTGATCCAGGAATGGAACATCTGGACAGCGGTCAAGAATATCCTGAAGTACTTGAAAAGAACTAAGGATATGTTTCTTTGTTATGGAGGTGACCAAGAGCTCGTTGTAACAAGTTACACCGATGCAACTTGGAACACCGATCCCGATGACTCTAAGTCACGATCCGGGTTCGTGTTTATATTGAATGGTGCTGCGATGAGTCGGGCAAGCTCGAAGCGGTGCACGGTGACGAAGTCTTCAACGGAATCGAGTACATAGCGGCTTCGGAGGCTTCATCGGAAGCGGTATGGATGAAGAGGTTCATTGTAGAGCTCGGTGTGGTTCCTAGTGCATTGGACCCACTAGTCATATACTTGTGACAACATGGGTGCCATCGCCAATGCACAAGAACCAAGGTCACACAAGAGGCTGAAGCATATCAAGCTGCGTTACCACTCGATTCGCGAGTACATCGAAGATGGAGAAGTAAAGATTTGCAAAGTACACACTGATCTGAATGTAGCAGATCCGTTGACTAAAGCTCTCCCTAGGGCAAAGCATGACCAACACTAGAATGCCATGGGTGTTAGGTTACTTACAATGTAATCTAGATTATTGACTCTAGTGCAAGTGGGAGACTGTTGGAGATATGCCCAAGAGGCAATAATAAAAGTGGTTATTATATATCTTTATGTTTATGATAAATGTTTATATACCATGCTATAATTGTATTAACCGAAACATTGATACATGTGTGATATGTAAACAACAAAGAGTCCCTAGTATGCCTCTTATCTAGCTTGTTGATTAATGGATGATTAGTTTCATAATCATGAACATTGGATGTTATTAATAACAAGGTTATATCATTGTATGAATGATGTAATGGACACACCCAATTAAGCGTAGCATAAGATCACGTCATTAAGTTATTTGCTATAAGCTTTCGATACATAGTTACCTAGTCCTTATGACCATGAGATCATATAAATCACTTATACCGGAAAGGTACTTTGATTACATCAAACGCCACTGCGTAAATGGGTGGTTATAAAGGTGGGATTAAGTATTGATACGTCTCCGACGTATCGATAATTTCTTATGTTCCATGCCACATTATTGATGATATCTACATGTTTTATGCACACTTTATGTCATATTCGTGCATTTTCTGGAACTAACCTATTAACAAGATGCCGAAGAGCCGATTCTTTGTTTTCGTTGTTTTTGGTTTCAGAAATCCTAGTAACGAAATATTCTCGGAATTGGACGAAATCAACGCCCAGGGTCCTATTTTGCCACGAAGCTTCCAGAAGACCGAAGAGGAGTCGAAGTGGGGCCACGAGGCGCCGCCACCGCCAATCCCATCTCGGGGGATTCTGGAGATCTCCTCCGGCACCCTGCCGGAGAGGGGATTCATCTCCCGGAGGACTCTTCACCGCCATGGTCGCCTCCGGAGTGATGAGTGAGTAGTTCACCCCTGGACTATGGGTCCATAGCAGTAGCTAGATGGTTGTCTTCTCCTCATTGTGCTTCATTGTTGAATCTTGTGAGCTGCCTAACATGATCAAGATCATCTATCTGTAATACTATATGTTGTGTTTGTCGGGATCCGATGGATAGAGAATACTATGTTATGTTAATTATCAAGTTATTACCTATGTGTTGTTTATGATCTTGCATGCTCTCCGTTATTAGTAGAAGCTCCGGCCAAGTTTTTGCTCTTAACTCCAAGAGGGAGTATTTATGCTCGATAGTGGGTTCATGCCTCCATTGATACCGGGACGGTGACGGAAAGTTCTAACGTTGTGTTGTGCTTGTTGCCACTAGGGATAAAACATTGATGCTATGTCCGAGGATGTAGTTGTTGATTACATTACGCACCATACTTAATGCAATTGTCTGTTGTTAGCAACTTAATACTGGAAGGGGTTCGGATGATAACCTTAAGGTGGACTTTTTAGGCATAGATGCAGCTGGATGGCGGTCTATGTACTTTGTCGTAATGCCCAATTAAATCTCACTATACTTATCATGACATGTATGTGCATTGTTATGCCCTCTCTATTTGTCAATTGCCCGACTGTAATTTGTTCACCCAACATGCTTTTATCTTATGGGAGAGACACCTCTAGTGAGCTGTGGACCCCGGTCCATTCTTTTATCTTGAAATACAAATCTGTCTGCAATACTTGTTCTTTACTTGTTTTTCGCAAACAATCATCTTCCACACAATACGGTTTATCCTTTGTTACGGCAAGCCGGTGAGATTGACAACCTCAACTTGTTTCGTTGGGGCAAAGTACTTTGGTTGTGTTGTGCGGGTTCCACGTTGGCGCTGGAATCCCTGGTGTTGCGCCGCACTACATCCCGCCGCCATCAACCTTCAACGTGCTTCTTGGCTCCTCCTGGTTCGATAAACCTTGGTTTCTTTACGAGGGAAAACTTGCTGCTGTGCGCATCATACCTTCCTCTTGGGGTTCCCAACGAACGTGTGAGTTACACGCCATCAAGCTCTTTTTACGGCGCCGTTGCGGGGAGATCAAGACACGCTGCAAGGGAGTCTCCACTTCCCAATCTCTTTACTTTGTTTTTGTCTTGCTTTATTTTATTTACTACTTTGTTTGCTGCATTATATCAAAACACAAAAAAATTAGTTGCTAGCTTTACTTTATTTACTGTCTTGCACTCTATATCAAAAACACAAAAAAATTAGTTTACTTTACTTTATCTAGTTTGCTTTATTTACTACTGCTAAAATGGCCACTCCTGAAAATACTAAGTTGTGTGACTTCACAAACACAAATAATAATGATTTCATATGCACACCTATTGCTCCACCTGCTACTACAGCAGAATTCTTTGAAATTAAACCTGCTTTCTTGAATCTTGTTATGCGAGAGCAATTTTACAGTGTTAGTTCCGATGATGCTGCTGCCCATCTCAATAATTTTGTTGAACTATGTGAAATGCAAAAGTATAAGGATGTAGATGGTGATATTATTAAATTGAAATTGTTTCCTTTCTCATTAAGAGGAAGAGCTAAAGATTGGTTGCTATCTCTGCCTAAGAATAGTATTGATTCCTGGACTAAATGCAAGGATGCTTTTATTGGTAGATATTATCCCCCTGCTAAAATTATATCTTTGAGGAGTAGCATAATGAATTTTAAACAATTGGATAATGAACATGTTGCTCAAGCTTGGGAAAGAATGAAATCTTTGGTTAAAAATTGCCCAACCCATGGACTGACTACTTGGATGATCATCCAAACCTTCTATGCGGGACTAAATTTTTCTTCGCGGAATTTATTGGATTCAGCTGCTGGAGGTACCTTTATGTCCATCACTCTTGGTGAAGCAACAAAGCTCCTTGATAATATGATGGTTAATTACTCCGAATGGCACACGGAAAGAGCTCCACAAGGTAAGAAGGTAAATTCGTTGAAGAATCCTCTTCCTTGAATGATAAGGTTGATGCTATTATGTCTATGCTTGTGAATGATAGGACTAATGTTGATCCTAATAATGTTCCGTTAGCTTCATTGGTTGCCCAAGAAGAACATGTTGATGTAAACTTCATTAAAAATAACAATTTCAACAACAATGCTTATCGGAACAACTCTAGTAATAACTATAGGCCATATCCTTATAATAATGGTAACGGTTATGCTAATTCTTATGGGAATTCTTACAACAATAATAGGAATACACCCCCTGGACTTGAAGCTATGCTTAAAGAATTTATTAGTACACAAAGCTGCCTTTAACAAATGCGTTGAGGAAAAGCTCAATAAAATTGATATTCTCGCTTCTAAGGTTGATAGTCTTGCCTCGATGTTGATCTTTTGAAATCGAAAGTTATTCCTAATAGGGATATTGAAAATAAAATTGTTACTACAGCAAATTCCATCCAAGTTAGAATTAATGAGAATATAAGATTAATGGCTGAATTGCGTGCTAGGTGGGATAGAGAAGAAAATGAAAAACTAGCTAAAGAGAAAAATGTAGCTAAAGTTTGGACTATTACCACCACTAGCAATGCTAATGCTCCACATGTTGCTGCACCTCCTACTATTAATGGTAAAATAATTGGTGTTGGCAATGTTTCTACTCGTAGTGCAAAGCGCGCAAAACGCACTGAAGCTGCTAAAGCTAGCTGAAGCTGCTTTGTGATAAAGCTGCTGAAATTTTTTCCAACCTTGGGGATGATAATCCCATTGCTTTAGATTGTAATGATTTAGATTTTGATGATTGCCACATCTCTGAAGTTATAAAGTTCTTACAAAAACTTGCTAAGAGTCCCAATGCTAGCGCTGTAAACTTGGCTTTCACAAAACATATTACAAATGCTCTCATAAAAGCTAGAGAAGAGAAACTAAAACTTGAAACTTCTATTCCTAGAAAGCTAGAGGATGGTTGGGAGCCCATCATTAAAATAAGGGTCAATGATTTTGATTGTAATGCTTTATGTGATCTTGGTGCAAGTATTTCTGTTATGCCTAAGAAAGTCTATGATATGCTTGACTTGCCACCATTGAAAAACTGTTATTTGGATGTTAATCTCGCTGATAATGCTAAAAAGAAACCTTTGGGGAAAGTTGATAATGTTCATATTATGGTTAACAATAACCTTGTCCCCGTTGATTTTGTTGTCTTGGATACTGAATGCAATGCATCTTGCCCCATTATATTGGGAAGACCTTTTCTTCGAACCGTTGGTGCTACTATTGATATGAAGGAAGGTAATATTAAATATCAATTTCCTCTCAAGAAAGGTATGGAACACTTCCCTAGAAAGAGAATGAAGTTACCTTATGATTCTATTATTAGAACAAATTATGATGTTGATGCTTCATCTCTTGATGTTACTTGATACACACTTTCGCGCCTAGGCGAAAGGCGTTAAAGAAAAGCGCTTATGGGAGACAACCCATGTTTTTACTACAGTATTTTTGTTTTATATTTGAGTCTTGGAAGTTGTTTACTACTGTAGCAACCTCTCCTTATCTTAGTTTTATCTTAGTTTTGAGTTTTGTTCTGCCAAGTAAAGTCTTTGATAGTAAAGTAAGTACTAGATTTGGATTACTGCGCAGTTTCAGATTTCTTTGCTGTCACGAATTTCGACCTGCCTCCCTGTAGGTAGCTCAGAAAATTAAGCCAATTTACGTGCATGATCCTCAGATATGTACGCAACTTTCATTCAATTTGGGCATTTTCATTTGAGCAAGTCTGGTGCCTCAATAAAATCCATCTTTACGGACTGTTCTGTTTTGACAGATTCTGTCTTTTATTTCGCATTGCCTCTTTTGCTATGTTGGATGAATTTCTTTGATCCATTAATGTTCAGTAGCTTTATGCAATGTCCAGAAGTGTTAAGAATGATTGTGTCACCTCTGAACATGTTAATTTTTATTGTCCACTAACCCTCTAATGAGTTGTTTCGAGTTTGGTGTGGAGGAAGTTTTCAAGGATCAAGAGAGGAGTATGATACAATATGATCAAGGAGAGTGAAAGCTCTAAGCTTGGGGATGCCCCGGTGGTTCACCCCTGCATATTTTAAGAAGACTCAAGCGTCTAAGCTTGGGGATGCCCAAGGCATCCCCTTCTTCATCGACAACATTATCAGGTTCCTCCCCTGAAACTATATTTTTATTCTGTCACATCTTATGTACTTTGCTTGGAGCGTTGGTTTGTTTTTGTTTTTGTTTTGTTTGAATAAAATGGATCCTAGCATTCACTTTATGGGAGAGAGACACGCTCCTCTGTAGCATATGGACAAGTATGTCCTTAGGCTTTACTCATAGTATTCATGGCGAAGTTTCTTCTTCGTTAATTTGTTATATGGTTGGAATTGGAAAATGATACATGTAGTAAATTGCTATAATGTCTTGGATAATTTGATACTTGGCAATTGTTGTGCTCATGTTTAAGCTCTTGCATCATATACTTTGCACCCATTAATGAAGAAACACTTAGAGCTTGCTAATTTGGTTTGCATATTTGGTTTCTCTAGAGTCTAGATAATTTCTAGTATTGAGTTTTGAACAACAAGGAAGACGGTGTAGAGTCTTATAATGTTTACAATATGTCTTTTATGTGAGTTTTGCTGCACCGTTCATCCTTGTGTTTGTTTCAAATAACCTTGCTAGCCTAAACCTTGTATCGAGAGGGAATACTTCTCATGCATCCAAAATCCTTGAGCCAACCACTATGCCATTTGTGTCCACCATACCTACCTACTACATGGTATTTATCCGCCATTCCAAAGTAAATTGCTTGAGTGCTACCTTTAAAATTCCATCATTCGCCTTTGCAATATATAGCTCATGGGACAAATAGCTTAAAAACTATTGTGGTATTGAATATGTACTTATGCACTTTATCTCTTATTAAGTTGCTTGTTGCGCGATAACCATGTTTCTGGGGACGCCATCAACTATTCTTTGTTGAATATCATGTGAGTTGCTATGCATGTCCATCTTGTCTGAAGTAAGAGAGATCTACCACCTTAATGGTTAGAGCATACATATTGTTAGAGAAGAACATTGGGCCGCTAACTAAAGCCATGATTCATGGTGGAAGTTTCAGTTTTGGACATATATCCTCAATCTCATATGAGAATAATAATTGTTGCCACATGCTTATGCATTAAAGAGGAGTCCATTATCCGTTGTCCATGTTGTCCCGGTATGGATGTCTAAGTTGAGAATAATCAAAAGCGAGAAATCCAAAATGCGAGCTTTCTCCTTAGACCTTTGTACAGGCGGCATGGAGGTACCCCATTGTGACACTTGGTTAAAACATGTGTATTGCGATGATCCAGTAGTCCAAGCTAATTAGGACAAGGTGCGGGCACTATTAGTATACTATGCATGAGGCTTGCAATTTGTAAGATATAATTTACATAACTCATATGCTTTATTACTACCGTTGACAAAATTGTTTCATGTTTTCAAAATAAAAGCTCTAGCACAAATATAGCAATCGATGCTTTCCTCTTTGAAGGACCATTCTTTTTACTTTTATGTTGAGTCGGTTCACCTATCTCTCTCCACCTCAAGAAGCAAACACTTGTGTGAACTGTGCATTGATTCCTACATACTTGCATATTGCACTTGTTATATTACTCTATGTTGACAATTATCCATGAGATATACATGTTACAAGTTGAAAGCAACCGCTGAAACTTAATCTTCCTTTGTGTTGCTTCAATACCTTTACTTTGATTTATTGCTTTATGAGTTAACTCTTATGCAAGACTTATTGATGCTTGTCTTGAAGTACTATTCATGAAAAGTCTTTGCTTTATGATTCACTTGTTTACTCATGTCATTACCATTGTTTTGATCGCTGCATTCATTACATATGTTTACAAATAGCATGATCAAGATTATGATGGCATGTCACTTCAGAAATTATCTTTGTTATCGTTTTACTCGCTCGGGACGAGCGAGAACTAAGCTTGGGGATGCTGATACGTCTCCGATGTATCGATAATTTCTTATGTTCCATGCCACATTATTGATGATATCTACATGTTTTATGCACACTTTATGTCATATTCGTGCATTTTCCGGAACTAACCTATTAACAAGATGCCGAAGAGCCGAGTTGCTATTTTACTGCTGTTTTTGGTTTCAGAAATCCTAGTAACGAAATATTCTCGGAATTGGACGAAATCAACGCCCAGGGTCCTATTTTGCCACGAAGCTTCCAGAAGACCGAAGAGGAGTCGAAGTGGGGCCACGAGGCGCCGCCACCATAGGGCGGCGCGGCCTAGGCCCTGGCCGCGCCGACCTATGCTGTGGGGCCCTCGTGTGCCCCCCACGTTGCCCTTCCGCCTACTTAAAGCCTCCGTCGCGAAAACCCCAGCACCGAGAGCCACGATACGGAAAACCTTCCGGAGACGCCGCCGCCGCCAATCCCATCTCGGGGATTACGGAGATCTCCTCCGGCACCCTGCCGGAGAGGGGATTCATCTCCCGGAGGACTCTTCACCGCCATGGTCGCCTCCGGAGTGATGAGTGAGTAGTTCACCCCTGGACTATGGGTCCATAGCAGTAGCTAGATGGTTGTCTTCTCCTCATTGTGCTTCATTGTTGAATCTTGTGAGCTGCCTAACATGATCAAGATCATCTATCTGTAATACTATATGTTGTGTTTGTCGGGATCCGATGGATAGAGAATACTATGTTATGTTAATTATCAAGTTATTACCTATGTGTTGTTTATGATCTTGCATGCTCTCCGTTATTAGTAGAGGCTCTGGCCAAGTTTTTGCTCTTAACTCCAAGAGGGAGTATTTATGCTCGATAGTGGGTTCATGCCTCCATTGATACCAGGACGAGTGATGGAAAGTTCTAAGGTTGTGTTGTGCTGTTGCCACTAGGGATAAAACATTGATGCTATGTCCGAGGATGTAGTTGTTGATTACATTACGCACCATACTTAATGCAATTGTCCGTTGTTAGCAACTTAATGTCGGAAGGGGTTCGGATGATAACTCTGAAGGTGGACTTTTTAGGCATAGATGCAGCTTGGATGGCGGTCTATGTACTTTGTCGTAATGCCCAATTAAATCTCACTATACTTATCATGACATGTATGTGCATTGTTATGCCCTCTCTATTTGTCAATTGCCCGACTGTAATTTGTTCACCCAACATGCTTTTATCTTATGGGAGAGACACCTCTAGTGAGCTGTGGACCCCGGTCCATTCTTTTATACTTGAAATACAAATCTGCTTGCAATACTTGTTCTTTACTTGTTTTCACGCAAACAATCATCTTCCACACAATACGGTTAATCCTTTGTTACGAGCAAGCCGGTGAGATTGACAACCTCATCTGTTTCGTTGGGGCAAAGTACTTTGGTTGTGTTGTGCGAGGTTCCACGTTGGCGCTGGAATCCCTGGTGTTGCGCCGCACTACATCCCGCCGCCATCAACCTTCAACGTGCTTCTTGGCTCCTCCTGGTTCGATAAACCTTGGTTTCTTTCTGAGGGAAAACTTGCTGCTGTGCGCATCATACCTTCCTCTTGGGGTTCCCAACGAACGTGTGAGTTACACGCCATCAAGTATCCGGAAAGTATGAGTTGAGGCATATGGATCAACAGTGGGATTTGTCCATCCCGATGACGGATAGATATACTCTGGGCCCTCTCGGTGGAATGTCGTCTAATGTCTTGCAAGCATATGAATAAGTTCATAAGAGACCACCTAGCTCTGTCGGTACCCCTTGGGTTTTGTCCTCCCGTCAGGCGATTCTGACGGCGAGTCCCTGTCCCTTGCCATCTTCGATCTGATTCCGATCCGATCGGCGCCGTGTGCTCGCGTTCGTGTCCTTCTTGTGTTCCCCTTCTCCTCTGGCTTAAGGGCGGCTTTGGTTGCTTGTCCAGAGGGTTGGAAACGTTGGAGTTCTGGAGATCGGATCCGATAGTTGGTGGCTGGTGCTTTGTCCGGTTTTGCATGGAGGAGGAGGCTGTGGCGGTCGTTGCAGGCCCGTCGGCCGCGGAGGTGACTTCGTCTTCGCTGGGAGGCGGCCAGAAGGCCCCGGTGGTTGAAACCCTAATGGAAAAGCTGAACATTGGTGAGGATGAATTTGACGACCTGATGTTGGAGGAGGAGGTGGAGGTGAAGGAGATCCTGGAGGGTACGAGGTGGATGGCTGTGGCTAGAGTTCATTGCCACAAGAACTTCAGTCATGAGGCTTTTTTCCAGCAGATGCGGATCGCCTGGAACCCTGCTCGAGAAATCACTATGAGGGCTGTCGGCATCAATAGGTTTGTGGTCCAATGCTTCTGTTTAGGGGATTGGGAGAAGGTGACGGAGAGAGGTCCGTGGTTGTTCCGGGATTGGGCAGTCATCTTGGCCCCGTATGATGGCCTCTCGGATCCTGAGGGTGTGGAGCTTGAGTTTATGCCGATCTGGCTCCAGGTGCACAAAATTCCAGAGGGCTATCGTAAGGAGAAAATAGTTCGCAAATTGGTTGAAAGAGTTGCTGGTGAGATCGTTGAGGTCGAGATGAAACCGGCCGGCTCCTTTCGCGGTGATTTTGTGCGTGTGCGGGTTCGCCATGATGTACGTACAGCCCTCACCAAGCATGTCTCGCTTGTGCTTAGCAAACAAAGATCTGTATTCGAGGTGAAATATGAAAAGCTTGGTCAGTTTTGCTTTGTTTGTGGCCAGATAGGTCATGATTACAAGGAATGTGGCAATGGCTTATTCGAGGAGAAGGATCTGAAATTTTCTGATCGCATCTATGCTAATCAGAATGGAAGGGGTCGTGGTGGTTCTGATCGTGGTAATCAGAGGAACGAGGCACCACCGATGGGTTCCTCTGGTCGTGGAGAAGGTCGTGCTGGTAGAGGAAGGGGTGCTCCTGGCAATGGAGGACGTGGTCTTGCACCGTTCTATGACTGGCGTGTGCATCCTGAGAGGCGAAATACTGAGCAGAACAAAGATCTGGACGACACCGCATCTAGTCCAAACAAACTTGATCCGAAAGGTGATGCAATAATGTCAGATGTTGATGTGTTAGCTCGGAAAAGGCTCGCTCTTGAGCAACTACAGCCGGCTGCCATTGCAAATGCATCTGCTCCAATGTTGCTGGATAATAAACCCTCTTATGAGGAGAATGTGGATTTGGAGGATGGGAGTATGAAGCGCCTAAAGCGCGCTGATGGCACATCTGTTTCTGGTACTTCGGCTGGATCGGTGGCGTCCCTCGAGGGCGACCGCCAGGCCCAATGAATTGTATAAGTTTGAACTGTCGTGGAGCCGGGAACACCACGACAGTTCGTGAGCTGGGAGTTCTGCAACGAACACACCAGGCCAAAATTATGTTCCTATGTGAGACCCGTCAGAATTGTGAACGTATGCGCCGTCTTCGATCTCGCCTGGGTCTCAGGGGTTTTACTGGAGTTGACTCGGAAGGCTTTAGTGGAGGACTTGCATTATTTTGGCATGAAAGTATTGAGGTGATTGTTAAAGATGCTACAGCTAGATATATTGATGTCTGGATGCGGATCAGTCCAGATGAGCCCATGTTTCATGCTACGTTTGTTTACGGAGAACCGAGGACTGAGAACAGGCACCGAATGTGGTCTTCCCTTTCCACGCTTTGTGCTTCTTCCTCTCTTCCCTGGGCTCTAATCGGAGATTTCAATGAAGCTTTGTGGTCATATGAGCACTTCTCGGCGGTGCCACGGGCTGAGTCGCAGATGGCGGCATTTAGAGATTGTGTTCGGAGATGCGGATTGTCGGACCTTGGATTCTCGGGTCTACCTTTCACATATGATAATAGGAGGGCTGGAAATAATAATGTGCAGGTACGCCTGGATAGAGCGCTCGCCGATAATGCGTGGCGGGATATATACTCGGACTCTACGGTGGTTCACCTGGTTACTCCATGTTCCGACCATTGTCCTCTCGCTCCGGTCACCGGCAAGGGAAGTAAGAACACCACAAGTCCGTAGTTGTTTGCATTGTGAGATCTTTTGGGAACGTGATGCTGCCTTAAAAGAAGTGATTGAAACTTCGTGGAAAGGACTTGGACCAATGCAGGACCTTGGTGGTGTGACGCGGGGCCTGGCATCTGTTATGTCTTCCTTACATCAGTGGGGGAAGAGGAAGTTTGGAAATGTAACACGTGAGCTTGCCAGACTTCGTGAGAAACTCTCTAGTTTGCAAGCGTCGAATGCACCCAGGGAGGAGATAAGAGTCACCATGGATCTAATGAATGAGATTCTATATAGAGAAGAAATGCTATGGTTGCAGCGCTCCCGAATCGATTGGATGCGAGAAGGTGATCGTAATACAAAAAATTTCCATCAAAAAGCTGTCTGGCGTGCTCGGAGGAATAAAATATTAAAGTTACGGGATGAGATGGATGTGTTTAAAACTGCACCATCAGATATGCAGAGGATGTCAGTCTCGCATTTTAAGTTCTTATATACTCGTGATCCTTCCCTTGATCACACGAGTATTACAGATCTTATTCGGGAGAAGATCACGAGAGGACATGAATAACGATCTTTGTAAGGAATTTACTGATAAAGAGATTGCTGATGCCTTGTTTCAAATTGGGCCTATCAAGGCCCCTGGTCCCGATGGTTTTCCATCAAGGTTCTTTCAGCGTAATTGGGATCTCTTGCGTGGTGATATTATTGTTGCGGTTAAAACTTTTTTTGCCACGGGTCATATGCCAGAAGGAACGAATGACACATCAATTGTTTTGATCCCAAAGATTGATAACCCAATGAGTCTCTCTGACTATAGACCAATTGGGCTCTGCAATGTTGTGTACAAGATAGTTTCTAAATGCTTGGTTAATAGGCTAAGGCCTATACTTGGTGGCGTCATCTCTGAAAATCAAAGTGCATTCATCCCTGGCAGAATGATTACTGATAATGCATTATCGGCATTCGAGTGTCTCCATTATATGGAGCACGGTACATCTATAAATTCTAATTTTTGTGCCTATAAGCTTGATTTGTCTAAGGCTTATGATAGAGTGGACTGGTCCTTTCTGGAGAGCACATTGCTGAAAATTGGGTTTTGCCACCGGTGGGTTAAATGGATCATGGCGTGCGTGACCACGGTGAAATATTCTGTTAAATTCAATGGAACCCTTTTGGAGGCTTTTTCTCCATCTCGAGGATTAAGACAGGGAGACCCGCTTTCCCCTTTCTATTTCTATTTGTGGCTGATGGACTTTCGGCGTTATTGCGGAAGGAGGTTAATGATGGTGCACTATCCCCAATTAAGGTGTGTCGTAATGCCCCTGGTATTTCACATTTAATGTTTGCCGATGATACCATGTTATTCTTCCGTGCAAATGAGGAACAAGCAGTTCGTGTTAAGGAGGTGTTGGATGTTTATGAGAAGGGGACCGGCCAACTGATCAATCCGGCCAAATGTTCTATCCTTTTCAGCCCAATATGCTCACAGGATGATCAAGTTAGTGTTCGTAGTTCCCTCAATGTTGTCCAGCAAGCATTTGAGGACAAATACCTGGGCTTTCCAACTCCTGAAGGTAGAATGAACAAAGGAAAATTTCAAAGCTTACAAGCTCGGCTGAGTAAATGGTTAATCGATCTTGGTGATAGTTTGCTGGCTCAAAGTGCACGTGAAGTGCTTATTAAAGCGATCGCCCAAGCCATTCCGACTTATGTCATGGGTGTGTTCAAGTTACCAGCTTCGGTTTGCGATGATCTTGAACAATTGATACGGAATTATTGGTGTGGATCGGAGAAGGGTAAAAGGAAAATTCATTGGATAGGTTGGCCAAGGCTGCTACGTCCTAAATCACAAGGTGGCATGGGTTTTAAGGATATGAGACTATTCAATCAGTCCCTGTTGGCACGTCAAGCATGGAGGCTGATCAATTTTCCCAATAGCTTGTGTGCAAGGGTACTACGTGCTCGATATCACCCAAATGGCGATCTAATTGATACGGTGTTTACCGGAAACCCGTCCTCTACTTGGACGGCAATTGCATATGGATTGGAATTACTTAAAAAGGGTGTTGTCTGGAGAGTTGGTAATGGACGGAGCATCAGGATATGGCGAGATAGTTGGCTTCCACGCCAGTCTTACATGAAGGTTTTATCACCTCGTCGCAGTTCTCGGCTGCGGTGGGTATCGGAACTATTGGATACCAGCGGACAGTGGAGGATAGAATTGGTTCGCCGAACCTTTAACCCAATTGATGCGGAGGTTATTCTCAGTATTAAACCTGCTTTCCGTTTTGATGATGTCCTTGCCTCGGCAACCAGAGAAGACCGGTATCTTTTCTGTTCGAAGTGCTTATCGTTTAGCTTTCACTCAACTGCCGATTCAATGTAATTTTGCTGCTTCGAGTTCGAGGCCTGAGGGAGATGATGTTTGTTGGCAGAAGATATGGAAGGCCAACGTCCCTCCTAAAGTTAAAACCTTTGCATGGAAAGCTGCTTCCAATGCGTTGGCCACAGAGCTGAACAAGAAATCTAGAGGTATTAAAGTTACTGGAACATGCCTAATTTGTGGCTCGGCAATGGAGGATACTCAACATGCACTATTCTCATGCCCACATGCAAATCATCTTTGGTCGGCAATGTCGGATGTATGGCACATTCCGAGGTTGGATGAACTACGTGTTCAAGATGGTACGTGGCTTCATTCTGTAATCACATCAGCACAACCATCAATGGTAGATGCAATTCTGCTTATTGCCTGGAGGACATGGCACGCTCATAATGAGGCTACTCATTCAAAGCCACTACCATCTACTGAAGGCTCTAAGAGATTTTTGATCAGCTACTTGCGCTCGTACCGACAAGCTCGGGAACTTACCACAGAAGAGATGTTGCGTGGAAAACAAATCTTGGGCTCTCTGAATTTGAAACCAGAGGCCACGGGTCGAAGAAAAGAAGAAGCTTGCTGGTCTAACCCTGCCGCTGGATGGGTGAAACTGAATTGCGATGGCTCTTATCGCATAGAGGATGGCTCAGCGGGTGCTGGTATGCTTTTACGAGATGAGCATGGGCAGGTTATTTTTTCCGCCTGTCGTCAATTACAAAGTTGTAATGAGGCGCTTGAAGCTGAGGTTCATGCATGCGAGAGGGCGTTGCCTTGGCCTTACAATGGAGTACTAAACCTTTGGTGGTGGAGCTCGACTGCATTGGACTGGTGGATGCTATCAACAAATCATCACTGGACCGATCGGCGTTTTCGTTTCTTATTCAGGAGATTAAAGCTTTAGTTAATTCAAATCGTACTATTTCTGTTGTAAAAGTGGACCGTATACAAAATAGGGCTAGCGATTGTCTCGCAAATTTTGCAAGGCAACATAGTAGAACGGTTACATGGGTGAGCTCGGGGCCTGAATGTCTTCGGAAGTTCCTCGAGGCGGACCTGATTGTAAGTCCTATTGAGTAATAAAGTTCACTTTTACCCACAAAAAAAAAGTTCATAAGAGACCACATACCACGGTACGAGTAAAGAGTACTTGTCAGGAGACGAGGTTGAACAAGGTATAGTGTGATACCGATGATCAAACCTCGGACAAGTAAAATATCGCGTGACAAAGGGAATTGGTATCGTATGTGAATGGTTCATTCGATCACTAAAGTCATCGTTGAATATGTGGGAGCCATTATGGATCTCCGGATCCCGCTATTGGTTATTGGTCGGAGTGAGTACTCAACCATGTCCGCATAGTTCACGAACCGTAGGGTGACACACTTAAAGTTGGATGTTGAAATGGTAGAACTTGAATATGGAATGGAGTTCGAATATTTGTTCGGAGTCCCGGATGAGATCCCGGACATCACGAGGAGTCCCGGAATGGTCCGGAGAATAAGATTCATATATAGGAAGTCATTTTATAAGATTTAAAATGATCCGGAAGGTTCTATGGAAGGTTCTAGAAGGTTCTAGAAAAGTCCGGAAGAAACCACTAAGGAAGGCGGAGTCCCGGAGGGACTCCACCTCCATGGCCGGCCAACCCTAAAGGGGGAGGAGTCCCAAGTGGACTCCCCAAGGGGGGCCGGCCACCCCCTCCCAAGGAAGGGTGGGAATCCCACCTCTAGTGTGAGTCCTAGCTTGGGTAGGTTTCATGTGTTATGGAAGGTTTTGGTTTGGGGTCTTATTCGAAGACTTGTAGACCAACTCTTGGGTGTTCCACCTATATAATGAGGGCCAAGGGGAGGGGGCCGGCCACCCAAAGACCACAAGGTGGCCGCACCCCTTAGTGGCCGGCGCCCCCCTCTCCCAAACCCTAGCGGCCTCTCTCCTCCACCACATTCCGCACGCTTAGCGAAGCTCCGCCGGTTTTCTCCACCACCACCGACACCACGCCGTCGTGCTGTCGGATTCAAGAGGAGCTACTACTTCCGCTGCCCGCTGGAACGGGGAGGTGGACGTCGTCTTCATCAACAACCGAACGTGTGACCGAGTACGGAGGTGCTGCCCGTTCGTGGCGCCGTGATCAAGATCTTCTACGCGCTTTTGCAAGCGGCAAGTGAACGTCTACCGCAGCAACAAGAGCCTCATCTTGTAGGCTTTGGAATCTCTTCAAGGGTGAGACTCGATAATCCCCTCGTTGCTACCGTCTTCTAGATTGCATCTTGGCTTGGATTGTGTGTTCGCGGTAGGAAATTTTTTGTTTTCTATGCAACGAATCCCTAAATGTTGCACACTTAGCATCTTGTCAAGTGCGGATTTCCCTTCATGACGCTTTTCCAAGTCTTTCTTCAAACAAAGGACTTGGGCCTCGAGCTCTTTGATTTCCTCTACATGGTTAGTAGAAATACAAGTACTAGAGGAAGTAGAAGCTTCATTGTTAGAGCAACAAGGCAAGGCAAGTAATCCAACACAAGGTGTATCAATAGTTTGACTAGGTGGATTACAAGGACTAGCACATGGAAATATAGCATTTGTAGTAGAGATTGTGCTAATGTCCACATGAGGCTCACAAGATGTTACCTTAGTGATACTAGCCTCATGAGCTAACTTTAGCTCATCGTAGGAGGTTAGGATATCCTCAAGAGAGTGTGAGAGCGTTTTATTGCTTTCTTCCAATTCCCTACAATTGCTAGTTAGCCAATCAAGTTGAGCCCTTAGCTCAACATTCTCCTTTAAGATAGATGCTTCACAAGAAGTAGAGTTAGTAGCACAAGCATCAACAATAGATTTTTCATTTTCAGGCTCATAGGATTCAATTTTTTGTGTAAGCATAAAGTTAGTAAGCTTCTCATCTTTTAGCTCTTGCTTGAGGAGAAATACTCTTAGTCTCCTATTTTCAATATGAGACTCTAACTCCACTATGGTTTCCTTGTATTTATTTAAGGTTTCCATAGAGTGTTCGAGATTAGCACGAGCTTCTTTATTACCATGGAGAGAAGCATATACCATTCCCATATCATGCAACAAGGTATTATATTCTTCATCATTATCATCATCATCACTCTCATCGTTAGAGGATGTGTTAGGAGTTAAAGTAGGAGATACCTTTGATCCATTTGCCATAAGGCACATGTGCATACCGGAGGGTGAAGATGAAGATATTATTGAATCCTCATTTGAAATCGTGTCTTGATCCATAGAGTGTTAGGTTTCCTCTACATTGTTAGTCAACAAACAACTAGAGGGAACAGAAGCATTTTGATTATGGAAACAAGACAAGACAAGCATATCATCATGAGATCTATGTAAGCAATTCACACATGATATGCAAGGACTATCAACACAAGCATGTAGATTATTTTCAATGCTAGATGTGTTTAAGTCCAAAGAGGAAGCATTGCAATGGGATAGAGATGAAGAATCATCACTATTGAGCACAATATCAACATTGAAATTTTCCTCACCACTCACCATATCATTACCTCGTGTCTTGCTACACGTTGGTGAGGTGGAAGAAGATGAGAACTCATCACGGCCGGAGGTGGAAGCAACTTGGAGCTCTTCATGATGTGAAAGGCAAGAGAGCTCCTCGGAGACACCACCGACCAAATGAGAAATGGATCCACCAAACATTTCCTTAAGCTTGATCCACATCTCATGAGACGACTTTCGCTTTATATATATCAAGAACCTACGAAAATCTGGTCTCAAGGAGAATAAAAGCTCATTAGATACTTGAGCTTCAAGATGTAACTTTTTCTCATCCTCTAAAGATAGATTTTGAGGATCCATCGGAGGAGAAAAACCTACATCTATAAATTGCTCTATATTTAGACACAAGGTCCTAAGATTACAAAGCAAGCAATTGCTCCACAAAAGATAATTTGTGCCATCAAGGATAATTGTGTCATTGTGCACTATATTACTAGCCGACATCTTTACTCTCAAGGCGGTGAAGCCTTAAACAAGGAGAGACCTTGCTCTGATACCAATGGAAAGGACGAGATGTCGCCTAGAGGGGGGGTGAATAGGCGTTTAAAAACTCTTGCGGGTTTGTCTTGTAAGAATGCGGAATTAAACTAACGTTTAGTTTACAAGCACAAACCCTAAATATGCTAAGCTCAACTAAGTGTAACAGTAACAACTAGAGCTAAGCAAGATAGGCACAAGATATATGTAGCACAAGTGATAGCAAGATATATGTACTTCAAGCACGATGGCTATCACAAGGAAAGAGAGCTCGGGTATAGAAATAACCGAGGCACGCGGAGACGAGGATGTATTCCCGTGTTCCCTTCCTTTGCAAGAAGGTACGTCACGTTTGGAGGAGTGGAGGTCCCACGAAGGATTCCCCGCGCCACGAAGGCTCACCCTATTCTCCGAGCAACACCCATGAAGGATAATGGCCCTTTCCTTATGGTTAGCTTTTCCTCCGCTCCGGAGATGGCAAGCTCCACAACCACTTCAGAAGCTCCACGAAGGAGAAGCCCGGGCCTCTTCACAATCTTCCTTGAAGAGATCACCGGAGCACCAACCGCCTGGCCAACTAGGAGGTCTCCCTCCAAGAGTAACAAGCTCACGGTCTCTCACTTGAACTAATCGTGGTGGAGAGCTCAACACTATGCAATGATGCAAAGCAAGAACACTAGAGGTGTTCAAATCCTTCACACTCAAATCCCACCCAAGAAACAAATGCTAGGATGAGATTGGAGAGGAAGAACAATGGGGAAAGTCAACAAATGACTCCAAGATCTAGATCCCAAGAGTTCCCCTCACTTAGAGGAGAAATGGATTGGTGGAGGTTGTAGATCTAGATCTCCTCTCTTAGATCCCTCAAGAATGAGCAAGAATCATGGGAGGGAAGGGAGAGGAAGCAAGCTCAAGAGGTTCAACAATGGTGGTAAAAAACGTGCTCAAGAACCCTAGAAAACTGTTGGGGAGAAGCCCCTTTTATAGCCAAACGAAATATGACCGTTTGGGGCAGATCTGGGAGTTTTTCGTGCGCCCGGCGTGAGAGTTGGTCCGACCGGGCCAAGCACTGGGACGCCCGACGTGAGAGCTGGTCGACCGGGCCAGGAACCGGGCGCCTAGCATGAGAGCTGGTCGACCGGGCCAGGCACGGGCGCCTAGCGTGAGAGCTGGTCCGACCAGGCCATAGACCGGGTCAATCATGAAAACATGTTTTACAAAAACCATGATAGCTTTTTGCGTCCGGAGTCCGATTTCGATGATCTTGGGCTTGTTGGAATCAGAACAAAAAGCCCTACAACTTTATGCATAGAAACATCATTGTACACCCACGGAGTAAAACCACAAGATGAATGTTTTGACATATCTATAAAAGAGACACCGGTAAAACTTCCAAGCTCGAAAACGCAATAGAAGATGCATATGGATTCCGTTTTCGATGAACTTGGGCTTGTTGTAAAGCTAGAAACAAGCTCAAGAACCTCACACAGAGAAACACCAAGAAGCAAAAAGTTTTATGGAATGCAAGGCATGCAAAGGGTTGAGCTCCCTAAAACGATGTGATCAAGTTACCCAACCGAAAGCCCCTCTTGATAGTGCGGCTATGTATCCTATAACCCGGTCTCCCAACAACCACCTTGAGACCGGTAAAAAGGAAACCTAGCAAGGCCATACCTTTGCCTTGCGCATCCCGCTTGATCTTGCTGATAACTTTTCAAGCTCCACTCAAGCCGGAATGCCTTACTTGATCATTGTTGCTTCGTGAAGACTCACAAATGCTCCCCCATACACCATGATGGGAAAGCTCCATTGATGCACATCTTCACCTGTCCATTATCACCAAATGGAAGGCAAGCTTCA
This sequence comes from Lolium rigidum, assembly GCF_022539505.1. Taxonomy (NCBI): domain Eukaryota; kingdom Viridiplantae; phylum Streptophyta; class Magnoliopsida; order Poales; family Poaceae; genus Lolium; species Lolium rigidum. The sequence continues at coordinate 32,973,796 of NC_061508.1, read as the reverse complement.
AGCATGTGATCCTCTTGAGATGCTCATCTTGAACTTGTCCAACTCGACCTTGATGACGATGACCACTTGACGTCATCTTCTCATGGGCTATATGAGATCTCACTTTTGATACATGCCCATGGAAAGATACCTAACCCACATAGACAACACAAGGGCACATATATGATGGGTTAGTTCATAAAGCATAATTGACAAGGCTTACCATACCACATGACTTCATGTGGCACATTCGTCATGCTTCATGTGTTGACCAATCTTGAATCTATTCTTCACTCTTTGTATTGGTCAACCTTGTATCTTCTCATGCTCTATCATACTATCTTGAGGTGTATATAGAATTGTTCATTTGTTTGCATGCTCTAAATCTTAGTCAACCATAGCTCAACTCATGAGACTTTCATGACACCGACTTAGAGCCATAACTTGAATTCTTCACTTGGAATCAAGCACTCAAGATCTTGATCATTCATTGCTTATCACATAAGCTAGAGCATGGATAATATTGAGTTCCACATAAGAACTCCATATTCATTTCTTCTTCTTGATCATATCACATATATATCTTCAAATCGATGATCTTGATGCCAATACACAAGGTATATCTTTATCTTCATGGCATTCATAATTGAATCCAACACATGGAATACAAGTAAGACCTATGGAATATTCCTTCATATAAACTCAATGAAAACATTAGTGCATAGGGGTTGTCATTAATTACCAAAACCACACATAGGGGCAATATACCCTTACACCTATGTATAAAAAAATATGAGCAACTTTATAAAAAAAATGAGTAAACATTAATTCAAACTGCGTGTGAAAAATTAAAATATGAAAAAGAGGCATTTCTTGAACACTTTGACCAAATTTTTGAACCACCTTGACCATTTCCGAATGCAGTAAAATTTTATCCCGAGTCTCATGAACATTTATTCGAATTCCTGAAGGTATTTTATATCATTAACAACTTTTAAACTTGTATTGGACACCATGACCGTTATTTCGAATTGATGTGAACATTTGTTTTGAAATCTTGTGAACATTTTTTCGAACCACCACAAACAATGTGTCGAACCAATGAACATTTTTTGAAACAAGTTAACATTTTCTGCATCCTATGAATTTTTGTGTGAATCCGTGAACATATATTTTTCGGTGAAAATTTTCTGAATTCGCGGACGTATATGTCTTTGAGCCCATGAACAAAAACAAAGAGGAAAAAATAAAGAAAAAAATCAAAAAGAAAACCAGATAGAAGACCTTAGACTATAAACCAGTGGCAGAAACGATCTAAATTAACACAAAAATAGTGACACCGGGGCGGGCGACAAAGAGAACCAGCCAAAGATGTGCGGGTAGGAAACCCTAAAGAAGGGAGCTGCTATATGCCGACCGGGTCGGCAGGTACCGGTTTCGCACACCCCTTTGACCCAACGGTACTTAATTGGGCTGCGGCCCATCAGGTAAACCCTATTTTTATTTTTTTCCTTTTTCTGTTTATAGTGTTGTTTTCAAAAACTAAAGTTTTTTAGTTTCTTTTTTTAGTTTTCAAAATTTGTTCAAAATTTTTGTTTATAATTTTTTTAAATTATAGTTTAAATATTGGTCAAAATTGGAAACCGTTCAAAATTCAAAATTTGTTCAAAAAATGGAAATCGTTCGAATTTTGGAAAAATATGTTTAAATTTTAAAATTGTTTAAATTTCAAAATTCGTACGGATTTCAAATTGAAAAAATTCGAAAATTATTTTTAAACAGAAAAAACAAGAAAATAACAAAAAAGAAACACAAAAAAAGAAAACATAAAAGAAAAGAAAATAAGAGAAAGAAACAAGAAAAAAACCTAACCGGGCCGGCCCACACCGTGCGTGGCGGTGTGCAGCACGGTGCAGGTGCCGACCTGGTCAGCATATTAGAGATCGCGCCTGAGTAACCAACTAGCGATGGAATCATGGAAATAACGGAGAAGTGTAAGCCACAAGACAACTGGGCCAAGCCCATATATTAGTTGCGACTGTAAGGAGGGCAACGCCGCAGCGAGCGGCATATAGAAATTGTCGGATTTGCGGCTATGAAGAGGGCTGGCCTGAAACGGAACGGACGGCCACAACCTGGAAGGTGAGGATAGGCACTCGCCAACGAGTAGTGCCAATCCTATCAACGGAATCCTTGAGTCACCGCCCGTGACCACACCACCCGAGAAGAAACTCCGCTCCGTGACCACCACTCGTGGCGCGTCTGTCAATTCCTATTTGATGCTCGTTACGATAGTTAGCGGGTTAATGCGTACCCCGTCCGACGCAACGGGCCGGTCGACCATGCTAGTATCACCCCGCCTGGAGAGGGAGAAGGTGATACATAGCGATTGACATGGGGATATCGAATTAGATCCTCAAGATTGGCTATCCCCGGTATGAATCCAAGAAAAAGTATGCGAAGCCCATGAAGACCAGAAGTATCAGAATCCCAGGAACTAGATAAAATAGGCAAACTTATAGCCCGTTAAGGGAAACCGATATTGTAAATTGTAATCGGTCCGAGTTGGCCACCGAGACCTAGCCTATATACTATATAAAGGTTAGGAGGATCCGCTGGGAAGGGAAGCCACTATTTTTTATAGCAGAATCGTTGTAACCCTAATTGTTCCAGCGACTTTGCCCTCCATCAATATACACCAGATATCTTGTTTGTGTGACCAATCGACAGAACCACCGGTACCCATTTTCCCTAAAAACCCTCACCGGAGGTAGAGAAGATGGAAGAACTTAGAGGGAAGGTTGGGGCGGCGGTGGACCGGCAGTGGCCGTGGCTCGAGCAGGATGGGGCAGCGAGGTGGCGATAGCTGCTGGCTGCGGGAGGCGGGAGCAGGCGGTTGCTGCTGGCGGCAGGGGAACCAAGGCGAGTAGCGGAAGCGACAACAAAAACTAAGCCGGGATCGGACGTGGAGACGATATAGTTGCAGATGATGCAAGCGTGGTGGGCCTGTCCATACGCGCGTCTCCTTCGGACGTTGACCAGCTTAGGGGCGTAAAATGCGTTGAATAGGACCACCCGTCGCGTCTGCTTCGAGCGACATCACAAAGGACGACCTCTCTCTAGGAGCCCTAGGACTATCTCGTCGGCGCGGCACCATTCCCTGCTACGAGTGATGTCTCCGCCAACCTCTCGGTCTCTACGGGGCTTGACGCCATCTATGATGTAGTCGACATCAACGCTGCTGACCTTGCTGCTTCGGCGCACACGACCTGTTTGTCTGAATGCACAAGCCGTGCGCAGAGTCAGACTGCCACCCGCGCTGCCACTGTCGCGCCGGTAGACTCTACGCCGCCCACTGTCCCGACTGCGACCGCAACACACGAGAAGGATCCCTGCCCCGTGATGCCCTCCACTATCTCGACGATGGGCCTCGACGACTGCACCGGCAACGAAGACACTCATGTGTTGAGGCTCCGCAGGTGCTTGAAGCAGTGCAGCCCCACATGTCTTGGATACAATGCTCGATTGATATGTGTGTTGAGGCTCCAGTTTACCTTGGGCATCCTTCAAAGTTCAAATGCATCCAATTCCGGACAATATTGGCCAGGCAGGAAAAATGTGAACAGAGGGAGCAATTACCTTATTTGGTTACAAATTTTGTACTCTGAAGAGACCTTGATTGTCCAGTTACCAAAGACGATCTGAAATTGAAGATCAAGCAGCAAGGTTGGTAATACGGCCACTGCCTTGGCTATCGTTCCAGTACCATTCAGAAGGGGTTTGTCCTCATGCCCCTTCTTCAGAACCCAAGTTTTGCTGGCAAGGGGAACATCTGCAGCTATGCCTTCTACCTAATGGAGCATTTAGTTGGAAGCTTGGTGCCAATGGAAGGCTCTTATCTGACGAGAAATTCTATACTACCAATGCGTTGCTTCTACCAAGGGACACAACTAAATTGCAACCTTGGCCACCACCTCATACACGGGGTTCTCCCTGGACGTGACTGAATATGCATGGTTTCAGTCTTGGCTAGAGTTGTTGCTGTTTGGTCATGATTATGCAGTTGAAGCTTTGTTTGGCTGCGACATGACTGAAACTTGCCTGAAAATCGTTTGGTCTACTCCTGCAGCTCAAAAACAGGAGCTATGTGCTACTGGAACATTGCTTGGAAAAATGCGTCTTCTGCTTGGACGTCGTTCACCTACACTCACTGATGTTGGCATGAGAACGGTCTGTTTGCAACTTGAGCAGCTCACAAGGACATGTTCGCTGCTCTGATGTACCTGTTTGCTCTTTCTGCTATTCTGCATCACCATTTTTCAAGTGGGAACCTTACTCACCTCTGCTATGTTACAATATGTACACTGTAAGGGGCTGCCATGTCCTGATGAATCAGCTTGTGTGGCATCAAGGTATTTTGTGGATGTGTTGTTATGCTTCAGACTTGAAGAAGGACAACCAAGTGCATGTGCTGCCATGCTTCAGGCTTACAAATTTTATCCCACAAGACTAAGCTCATGGAAGGATGCGATGCAAGTGGTGAACCAGTGGGTATTAACGAGATGCATCCCTTAGGCCATCTCCAACGCCGGTACCCATCCCGTGCCTCTGGATAGGTTAAACCGGACAAAAACGCGGCCAGTGCGCAGACCCATCCCTAAAACGGATGGTCGCGGCATCCGGGACGACCCAAACCCGACTCAAATCTGGTCCTCGTTTGGACGCAGAGCGCTGGCCGCTCGCGTCCCTAGGCCGCGTATCATAGAGAGATAACTTCATTTTTCATTAAAATTAGACATATTACATTTTTTTAATACTACCTACTACTAGCCTAGCTATCGACTCGCCGGCGACTCACCGCCGCGGCCGTGGATTTCACTCGATGCAGGTGGCCTATACGCGTGAGGATTTCACTCCAGCTTTACCAGCTGGGTGGCCCGGCGGCCGCCGGCCGCCGGCGTTCCTTCGCGTCCGCCCTCCTCCTGGCCCTCCTCTCAGCTTCGACACGCTCGCGCTCCGCCTCCTGCGGCGTCACGGCCGCTTCCCCCACGACCCGAGCTCCCACACAACACGCTCGGCGCGTTCCACCACGTCCTCTGCCTCGAGGCGGACGCGGCCGGCGTCCCGGGCCTCGTGGTTCGCATGTTGGCGACGCCGACGCTCTTGGCGGCCGAGCTTCGCCTCCCCAGCCTCCTCGTGGGTGCGCCGGTCGTGCGGGGGGTAGCTGGAGGAGGCGGCGGGCAGCTTGCTGAGCGGCTCGTTCTTCCGGCCGATGAGGTCACCTAAACGGCGGTGGCCGGTCCGGACGGAGGCCTCGTGCTCCCTCGTCTCGCGCGTGAGCTCGGTGAGATGCTCCTCGATGGCGACGTTGAGCTTCTCTATCTCGCGGTCGTGGACGGCCTCCTCCCCGTCGGTGTCCGCAACGGCATCCGCCTCCTCCTCGGCGGCGGGGTCCGGCCCCTCCTCCGTGGCCTCGTACCAGCCGTCGTAGGCCTCATACCAGCCGTCTGCGGCCCCTCCACCAGCTCCGTGTCATCTACCTTCTTCGCTGCCCCCTCGGTCGCGACGCGGATCGCCTCGTCGTCGGCGACCCACCGCGCGTCCTGCCGCTCCTCCTCCTCCTCCGTCCGCGGAAACCTAGCGCTTGCGGCGAGGGAGAGCTTGGCCCACGTGGTCTGCAGGGTGCGCGGCATGGCGTTGGAGGAGGAGAGGGTGTCGGGGAAGGTAGAGGGGAGAGGACGGCGGAGCGGGTGAGGTCTGCGAGGCCGCGCGCGTCGTCTTTTGTAGCCGGCGGCCTTGCCGGGAAACTTGGGCGCGAGCGCACGCCCTAGTCCTTTTCGCGCGCGCGGGACCCTTGTGCACGCGGGAACTTTCTCGCGCGTTCTCCCACCCGCCATTGTTGTCCCGTCGAGACCTACCTTGGCGCAGCGCCGCCCAGGAAATACGAACCACGTGGTAGTTTTATTGGTCGCCGACGTCCGTTTGGGTCCCCGCATTGGAGATGCCCATATGTCTGGCATTCTTTTGAGATGGAGCTGGACCTCAGCTGGTGCTTGATGGTTACGATAGCATGAGCCTCACTGATTATTTCATTCAGAGAGCTTACCTTCTCATGCAATGGATATTTCCATGGTTATCCAGCTGTCCCATATTGGGGTATTGGTTCCTGTTTTTTCCAGTCCAAAGGCATTAGTTGGACGTGGACTGCTGGGTTTGCAGTTTCAGAGCAGTATTGGTTCCCATGAGGAGTTCTATGGCAGTGTGAAGATCGATAAGCTATAACTGAAGGTACAACCACGAATACTACATCAACCGTGTGCAAGCCGAAATTTCAGCGGGGGGGAGATCGTCAGTGACCATCCTACTCGATGCTTGGGTTGTTGGGCCTACGAAGAAGGATGGCTTGGAACAGAACGGACGGCCTCGGCCTGGAAGACGAGGATAGGCTAGCGGCTGGCGTGCCAAACGGGTTCATCCTCTTCCTCTGGAATTCTGTGATTCCTTCTTCCTGTAATTCGAGGTGAGTGCTCCGGTGTCCCCCCCTAAGCTCCACGTTTTCGAAAAGTTGGAGCTGCTCCAGCTTTTTTTTTGGATCTGTGGAGTTACTCCAGCTTTTGGTACAAATATATGGAGTTGATTCCGTGGAACAGAAAATGCGGAGCAGTTGTTTATTTACATCCTACTGCCACCAATAAGTGACCAAAACGTTACACACGTCTTATATTTCTCTCCCTCCTCGCCCAGACTCTTTCCCGATTTAACTTCACCACGAGGCGATTCACGCCTGCTGCCACCGAATCGAGGCCGCCGGCGAACGAATCAATGTACCGTGCAAATCGAGTTGTAGCTTGTTGCCGCAGCCGTCAGGATCTTGCCATCAGGATCTGGCTGGAGGTACATTGATTCGTTCACCGGCGGCCTCGATTCGGTGGCAGCAGGCGTGAATCACGTCGCGGTGAAGTCAAATCGGGGAAGATTCTGGGCGAGGGGAGAAAGATAAGACAAGTGTAACGTTTTGCTCACCTATCGGTGGCAGTGGGATGTAAATAAACAGCTACTCCGTATTTTTCTGTTCCACGGAATCAACTCCATATATTTGTACCAAAAGCTGGAGTAACTCCACAGATTCCAAATTTTTTTTTTGGAGCAGCTCCAACTTTTCGAAAACGTGGAGCTTAGGGGGGGACACCGGAGCACACCCCGTAATTCGAACCTAATGTCTGACTGAGCAACAAAACTAATTAGATCCTTACACGTACCAACTTTAGTATTATAGTACAGATATAGATATTATACTAGCACAATGCCCGCGCGTTGCAGCGGATTAGTCATAAAGTTGTTCCCTCCCCAGTACGAATTTGTAGATAATTGGAAGTGTTTGACGGCAAAATTATACCATAGCATGACACTGATTGTGACAAATACTAAATCTAAATCGGTTGTTCACCATGATTGACGGTGTAGAGGCAGCCCCTCACAGCGTGATAAGCTCAACTTTTGATTCTTGTTCAATTCGCCGCCGGATATCTTTTGTTTCCAACGACATCTGTACATAAATTTCCCCCACTGAAAACCAGCAGCGTTTTAGCCTGATCTTTGGAAATAAAAAATTGATTTAACAATTATTCTATGTCGTGAACATGTCTAGTATTTTTTTCTCTCTCGCTCCATGTTTCTCCTTTGCAAATAACATACTGAATAACCATAAGCAATCGTGGATTATATTACGTACCACCATGAAGCTGATTTCACGCTACTATTGCCACGTTAATTCACGAACTTTTGAATTCATGAACTTCTTTTATTCCCTTTGTACTGTCACAACCCCATAGTACAGATGAAGCATGTCCATTTATTCCTGGTGTTCCTCCGATCTCACGTTTCTTCTCTTCACTTCCACTTGTGGTCAATCAATCCATCCCAGATGCTCAGTTTACCGACTATTACATTGCATGCAAGTTCACTAATTCTGGTTTGTTCAATCCACACACCAAACCGGCGTTCCGGAGTACTCGCAGTCCAGCCTCGCCACCATCTCCGGCGTCAGCTGGAACCATTGGCTTATCATGAGAGTCACCTTATTTTTGTTTCCACAAAATCGGGTCGGACCCACGAATAGAACGATGTATATAACATCCATGAATTCTCCATAGATTATTGGTCTGTAGGCAGAGACCCCAGGCGCGGAGCCGTCGCAAGACGGCAAGAGATCATGGCCGCCGCTGCACCCATTCAGTTCTTCGACAGCCCGTCACCTAGTTTTTGCCCCGCCTCGTCATGTATTTCCGCCGCCACCCGCCAGGCATTAGACTGAGAGTTTGCTATTCCACCTTCCACGTCGGGGGTGTGTCATCGCCGTACTCGACGAAGGCTTGGCCTGGCGCATGGGATTGGTGACGATCGATCTTGTCCTAATCCTTTGCGGCCTTCACAGAACATGTCGAAGAGTTGTTCGAAGTCGAGGCGACAGCTAGCGCATCCGAAGCACGGACACGGCGGTGTAGAAGCTCTTCTTCGACTTCCGATGACGGCTCCTATGGTGGGGTTTTCTGTTGGCAATCGCGGCGGCGGACGTGGTTGTTCAATTGTATTTGATTCGATACGATGTCATGAGAAGGCAGCTTCCCTGGCTATATATGGGAGGAGACAGGTGTGATCCGTTTTGATCTCCTTTAAGACTGGAACTAACACGGAATCAGGAGTCAGGATCGACTACGTACGTACGGAGCACGATCTCACGGTTTTTTCACGATCCAAAGCTGGTTTTTTTCGTGCGGGGTGTTTTTTTAGACGTACGAAGCGGCTTTCAGACGTACGGACACCACCGATTGACGCCTAATACTATATATATATACCTAATAATAAAGGGAGAAGCGTTTCCACGATTTGGTCCGTTCAAGTTAATTTTCGTCCATCGTCCATCGTCCGTCGTTACCTAATCCCAAAAAGACCGGCTTGGTTTCAAACATGGCACGTACGAGCGTACGGGACCAGAAGTCCAAGAATAAACGTGTCTGACCTGATACGACTAGGAGGAGGAGGAGCCCCGCGTGCATGTATAAGAACCAATCCCACCTGTGAATCTGTGCTGCGTACGGGATCGCATATCGTACTGGGATCGTGAGAGATTTCCGGTGCGGCTACCCAGGACCTCGCATGGCATATATAGCGGCAATGGCGGCGGCGGACAGCCGGTTCCCTGCCCCCGTGTCTCGCTCCATCCGTCTCCGCAGGAGCTCACCCTCATCCAAGCCACCACGATCTCGCACGAACCCAATCTCCGATTGGGAATTTGTCCTGCGCTGCAGATTCCGTTGATGGCGTCCAAGCGAGAATCAAGGAGATCAACGACCAACCTGCAGAGGGATCCCCTGCCTCCGTCAGGCACCTGCGCACAAGCAGTAGCACTGCAGCAGGGTTGCGAGCCCTTGATCCGCTGCACTGGCCGGGGAAATCGCCATCTACAACACGAAGCATGGGCGGCTAGCTGCGGTGCTGGGAATTGGTTGATCGTGCTGAGAGCATCGACCATGTGAAAGAAATAAAATTCCGGCGGAGCACATGTGTATTCGTCGACCTTCAAGATGCTGGTTTCGCTGGTATAAAAACAGAATCCCAAGCTGAAATCAGTGTAGCACGTATTGAGCTTACACATACAGGAGGGCAGCTGGAGGCGGATGCCCTGCTTTCATCCTTGGCTGTAGTCCTTGGCCAATGGCACGATGGTGATCTGTGAGGCTGTTGGTACTAATGTAGGCGCGCGCGTGGTGATTACATGGGTTCGATTCAGCTTTTCTGTGCTAGATGAATAAATTGCAAATTGCAAGTAATTCTCTGTTTCCATCCATATCATGCTGCAGATGGAGTAGCAATCTGTCGTGTACCATCTAATGGTGCAACCAATGGCGAAGGCTAGACCACCGAGAAACCGCCAGTGGTGGCACATCTTCCCTCGGACTTCATGGATTGGTATGATTTTGCCGTTTGTTGCCTCCCGTTGTATGAAGTATGAACACATGCAGGATGTATGACAAAATGCCTCTTTCGGCTGTAGTTCAGAGTAAATATAAGGACATGCACTATTTTAATTCAATCGACCCACGGAGCAAACTAATATATCATCGAAATCGATGTTATAAACATATGAAAGGATGTCTACTTTATTTAATGTGACACCGTAGAGATTACAGGCGTGAGGCACGGAGGTTGAGCCACGCATCGACACAGACATGACCGGCCACACCAGAGAGCGGCGTCATCCCGGAACATCTTGCGGAGGAGCGACAGCGGCGGCCATACATATCATGCTGCAGATGGAGTAGCAATCTGTCGTGTACCATCTAATGGTGCAACCAATGGCGAAGGCTAGACCACCGAGAAACCACCAGTGGTGGCACATGTTCCCTCGGACTTCATGGATTGGTATAATTTTGCCGTTTGTTGCCTCCTTTTGTATGAAGTATGAACACATGCAGGATGTATGACAAAATGCCTCTTTCGGCTGTAGTTCAGAGTAAATATAAGGACATGCACTATTTTAATTCAATCGACCCACGGAGCAAACTAATATATTATCGAAATCGATGTTATAAACATATGAAAGGATGTCTACTTTATTTAATGTGACACCGTAGAGATTACAGGCGCGAGGCACGGAGGTTGAGCCAGGCATCGACACAGACATGACCGGCCACACCAGAGAGCGGCGTCATCCCGGCACATCTTGCGGAGGAGCGGCAGCAGCGGGCGGGCTGCGCTAAAAACAGCGGCAGTCTGCTGCTTCCAAATATGCCAGCAACAAAGAAGGGAAAAGGCCAGGGCAGTCTTGTTTGCGACCTTGCTGGGCATCTGGAGGAGGTGAAAGCCATGGACGTCATGCGTCGCGTGGGATCAAGACGCCAAGTGACTCCCAGAACGGAGCGACCACGGGGCAGTGGAGGGCCATATGACACAAAGTCTCGAGCTTCGTGGCGCAGAGAGGACAGCCGGCACCATCAGCGGCGATGATGGTATTGCGGAGGAGGATGTCGCACGTGTGGATCCTGGACTGCACCAGCAGCCACACAAAGAACTTCACGCGGGGCGACGCGCGGCTGTTCCAAATGAAACTCGTAGACGGGGAGGAGACACCTCCGAACCGACGAGCCCGTAGAGCACACCTGTCCGGAGCTTGCCCTTGGGCCCCTGCGGAGAGTCAGCCGTTGATCGTTCTCCGCTGCGGACATCGAAACTGAGGCAAGAGTGGCCTCAGCATAGTTGTGCATAATATGTGAATATATGTGTCTTGCTGATGTAGATCATATAGCTAAATGCCCGTGCGTTGCTACGGCATAAAGAAAAATCAAATCTAATATTTGCTAATTTGTAGCCGATGTTGTGAATGTCAAGTCTTTTCACAACATTGGTATCGTGTTCGAGTCATGGGCTGATGAAGTGAATAATAAAGTGATATGTAGATACTTCAACATGTGTTCTATTTGTAAAGCTAGGTCAAGTCCGATGTCCAATTTTTTACGTTTGGTTTCTTTTGTGATTCTACTCTACTCCAGACCACTCTATTGTCGAACAATCTGCTAAATATTGATCATCTCCATTGAACTTCGTAATGTCTTGCACTATGATGTGACAAAAAGAAACATGCACTTTGTAATTTCTTTTGATGATTTTACCTATCGAAGAAACCTGCCTCGCCACCATCTCCGGCGTCAGCTGGAACCATTGGCTTATCATGAGAGTCACCTTATTTTTGTTTCCACAAAATCGGGTCGGACCCACGAATAGAACGATGTATATAACATCCATGAATTCTCCATAGATTATTGGTCTGTAGGCAGAGACCCCAGGAGCGGAGCCGTCGCAAGACGGCAAGAGATCATGGCCGCCGCTGCACCCATTCAGTTCTTCGACAGCCCGTCACCTGGTTTTTGCCCCGCCTCGTCATGTATTTCCGCCGCCACCCGCCAGGCATTAGACTGAGAGTTTGCTATTCCACCTTCCACGTCGGGGGTGTGTCATCGCCGTACTCGACGAAGGCTTGGCCTGGCGCATGGGATTGGTGACGATCGATCTTGTCCTAATCCTTTGCGGCCTTCACAGAACATGTCGAAGAGTTGTTCGAAGTCGAGGCGACAGCTAGCGCATCCGAAGCACGGACACGGCGGTGTAGAAGCTCTTCTTCGACTTCCGATGACGGCTCCTATGGTGGGGTTTTCTGTTGGCAATCGCGGCGGCGGACGTGGTTGTTCAATTGTATTTGATTCGATACGATGTCATGAGAAGGCAGCTTCCCTGGCTATATATGGGAGGAGACAGGTGTGATCCGTTTTGATCTCCTTTAAGACTGGAACTAACACGGAATCAGGAGTCAGGATCGACTACGTACGTACGGAGCACGATCTCACGGTTTTTTCACGATCCAAAGCTGGTTTTTTCGTGCGGGGTGTTTTTTTAGACGTACGAAGCGGCTTTCAGACGTACGGACACCACCGATTGACGCCTAATACTATATATATATACCTAATAATAAAGGGAGAAGCGTTTCCACGGTTTGGTCCGTTCAAGTTAATTTTCGTCCATCGTCCATCGTCCGTCGTTACCTAATCCCAAAAAGACCGGCTTGGTTTCAAACATGGCACGTACGAGCGTACGGGACCAGAAGTCCAAGAATAAACGTGTCTGACCTGATACGACTAGGAGGAGGAGGAGCCCCGCGTGCATGTATAAGAACCAATCCCACCTGTGAATCTGTGCTGCGTACGGGATCGCATATCGTACTGGGATCGTGAGAGATTTCCGGTGCGGCTACCCAGGACCTCGCATGGCATATATAGCGGCAATGGCGGCGGCGGACAGCCGGTTCCCTGCCCCCCGTGTCTCGCTCCATCCGTCTCCGCAGGAGCTCACCCTCATCCAAGCCACCACGATCTCGCACGAACCCAATCTCCGATTGGGAATTTGTCCTGCGCTGCAGATTCCGTTGATGGCGTCCAAGCGAGAATCAAGGAGATCAACGACCAACCTGCAGAGGGATCCCCTGCCTCCGTCAGGCACCTGCGCACAAGCAGTAGCACTGCAGCAGGGTTGCGAGCCCTTGATCCGCTGCACTGGCCGGGGAAATCGCCATCTACAACACGAAGCATGGGCGGCTAGCTGCGGTGCTGGGAATTGGTTGATCGTGCTGAGAGCATCGACCATGTGAAAGAAATAAAATTCCGGCGGAGCACATGTGTATTCGTCGACCTTCAAGATGCTGGTTTCGCTGGTATAAAAACAGAATCCCAAGCTGAAATCAGTGTAGCACGTATTGAGCTTACACATACAGGAGGGCAGCTGGAGGCGGATGCCCTGCTTTCATCCTTGGCTGTAGTCCTTGGCCAATGGCACGATGGTGATCTGTGAGGCTGTTGGTACTAATGTAGGCGCGCGCGTGGTGATTACATGGGTTCGATTCAGCTTTTCTGTGCTAGATGAATAAATTGCAAATTGCAAGTAATTCTCTGTTTCCATCCATATCATGCTGCAGATGGAGTAGCAATCTGTCGTGTACCATCTAATGGTGCAACCAATGGCGAAGGCTAGACCACCGAGAAACCGCCAGTGGTGGCACATCTTCCCTCGGACTTCATGGATTGGTATGATTTTGCCGTTTGTTGCCTCCCGTTGTATGAAGTATGAACACATGCAGGATGTATGACAAAATGCCTCTTTCGGCTGTAGTTCAGAGTAAATATAAGGACATGCACTATTTTAATTCAATCGACCCACGGAGCAAACTAATATATCATCGAAATCGATGTTATAAACATATGAAAGGATGTCTACTTTATTTAATGTGACACCGTAGAGATTACAGGCGTGAGGCACGGAGGTTGAGCCACGCATCGACACAGACATGACCGGCCACACCAGAGAGCGGCGTCATCCCGGAACATCTTGCGGAGGAGCGACAGCGGCGGCCATACATATCATGCTGCAGATGGAGTAGCAATCTGTCGTGTACCATCTAATGGTGCAACCAATGGCGAAGGCTAGACCACCGAGAAACCACCAGTGGTGGCACATGTTCCCTCGGACTTCATGGATTGGTATAATTTTGCCGTTTGTTGCCTCCTTTTGTATGAAGTATGAACACATGCAGGATGTATGACAAAATGCCTCTTTCGGCTGTAGTTCAGAGTAAATATAAGGACATGCACTATTTTAATTCAATCGACCCACGGAGCAAACTAATATATTATCGAAATCGATGTTATAAACATATGAAAGGATGTCTACTTTATTTAATGTGACACCGTAGAGATTACAGGCGCGAGGCACGGAGGTTGAGCCAGGCATCGACACAGACATGACCGGCCACACCAGAGAGCGGCGTCATCCCGGCACATCTTGCGGAGGAGCGGCAGCAGCGGGCGGGCTGCGCTAAAAACAGCGGCAGTCTGCTGCTTCCAAATATGCCAGCAACAAAGAAGGGAAAAGGCCAGGGCAGTCTTGTTTGCGACCTTGCTGGGCATCTGGAGGAGGTGAAAGCCATGGACGTCATGCGTCGCGTGGGATCAAGACGCCAAGTGACTCCCAGAACGGAGCGACCACGGGGCAGTGGAGGGCCATATGACACAAAGTCTCGAGCTTCGTGGCGCAGAGAGGACAGCCGGCACCATCAGCGGCGATGATGGTATTGCGGAGGAGGATGTCGCACGTGTGGATCCTGGACTGCACCAGCAGCCACACAAAGAACTTCACGCGGGGCGACGCGCGGCTGTTCCAAATGAAACTCGTAGACGGGGAGGAGACACCTCCGAACCGACAGAGCCCGTAGAGCACACCTGTCTGGAGCTTGCCCTTGGGCCCCTGCAGAGAGTCAGCCGTTGATCGTTCTCCGCTGCGGACATCGAAACTGAGGCAAGAGTGGCCTCAGCATAGTTGTGCATAATATGTGAATATATGTGTCTTGCTGATGTAGATCATATAGCTAAATGCCCGTGCGTTGCTACGGCATAAAGAAAAATCAAATCTAATATTTGCTAATTTGTAGCCGATGTTGTGAATGTCAAGTCTTTTCACAACATTGGTATCGTGTTCGAGTCATGGGCTGATGAAGTGAATAATAAAGTGATATGTAGATACTTCAACATGTGTTCTATTTGTAAAGCTAGGTCAAGTCCGATGTCCAATTTTTTACGTTTGGTTTCTTTTGTGATTCTACTCTACTCCAGACCACTCTATTGTCGAACAATCTGCTAAATATTGATCATCTCCATTGAACTTCGTAATGTCTTGCACTATGATGTGACAAAAAGAAACATGCACTTTGTAATTTCTTTTGATGATTTTACCTATCGAAGAAACCTGCCTCGCCACCATCTCCGGCGTCAGCTGGAACCATTGGCTTATCATGAGAGTCACCTTATTTTTGTTTCCACAAAATCGGGTCGGACCCACGAATAGAACGATGTATATAACATCCATGAATTCTCCATAGATTATTGGTCTGTAGGCAGAGACCCCAGGCGCGGAGCCGTCGCAAGACGGCAAGAGATCATGGCCGCCGCTGCACCCATTCAGTTCTTCGACAGCCCGTCACCTGGTTTTTGCCCCGCCTCGTCATGTATTTCCGCCGCCACCCGCCAGGCATTAGACTGAGAGTTTTCTATTCCACCTTCCACGTCGGGGGTGTGTCATCGCCGTACTCGACGAAGGCTTGGCCTGGCGCATGGGATTGGTGACGATCGATCTTGTCCTAATCCTTTGCGGCCTTCACAGAACATGTCGAAGAGTTGTTCGAAGTCGAGGCGACAGCTAGCGCATCCGGAGCACGGACACGGCGGTGTAGAAGCTCTTCTTCGACTTCCGATGACGGCTCCTATGGTGGGGTTTTCTGTTGGCAATCGCGGCGGCGGACGTGGTTGTTCAATTGTATTTGATTCGATACGATGTCATGAGAAGGCAGCTTCCCTGGCTATATATGGGAGGAGACAGGTGTGATCCGTTTTGATCTCCTTTAAGACTGGAACTAACACGGAATCAGGAGTCAGGATCGACTACGTACGTACGGAGCACGATCTCACGGTTTTTTCACGATCCAAAGCTGGTTTTTTTCGTGCGGGGTGTTTTTTTAGACGTACGAAGCGGCTTTCAGACGTACGGACACCACCGATTGACGCCTAATAGTAAAGATTACTCGAACGAGAAGCATCTATTCTCTGGTGCATGTGCTACCCGATTCTTCTTCGAACGAGAAGCATGGCCAGTCTTCACGCCGACAAAAAAAGGGTTAGTAGTTGCACTGTTGGACAACGCCGACGATTTGCGTTTTGGGGATCTGGTCAAAGGCCAGCTTGTTAATTAGTGAATACGCAGTGCGCTAGCAGGCGCATGGGACGAGAGATTTTAATCACAAGGGATCAGGTGAGATGCGTGGCCCAACGTGGAGAAAACAACAGTGTCCATGGCCGATTAAGAGTTTCATCACCGTCACGGTTCAACGAGCAGCAAGAGCTCGTCACTACTTGTTTATTCCAGACTTTGCAGGAGTGCTGAATTGCATGCTCTCACTCTCTTCTTCTAAGATCTAGTGTTAGATTGTAAGAGCATGTCTAACAGGCCCCGTATAACCCGCTCACCCCGTAAAATTCCGGCGGGATACGGGGCCGGCGCGAGTTTGGGCGTCTAGCAGGCCCCGTATTCGGGCCGGCCCGTTTCGGCGGAATACGGGGCCCAGGAAATCGGCCCCGTCGCCCCGTACTTATAGTGGGCGCAGGTGCGAGTGAGGGGTTAACCCCTCACTCGCAACCCTAGCTCCGCCGTGCGCCGCCGCCTCCTCCTCCTGCTCCGGCGAGCAATTAGCCGCTCCCCCGCGCCGCATTCCACCCGCCGCCACCTGCATGGACTGCCGCCGCCGCAGTAGCGCCTCGCCGGCGAGCGGATCGAAGCGATCCCGCTCGCCGGACACCGTGGAGGAAGCGTGGCGGCTTTTCTGCAAAAGATCCGCCGCCGGCAGCCGTCGCGCGGCCTGCAAGTACGACGGCGCCGCGTACGTCCCGGACAAGCTCGTCGACTTCGCGCGGGGCGGACGCTGGTACCACGAGGACCCGCCGCTCAAGCCGATGAGCGGGCCCAAGTTCTCGGCGTGGCTCGCCGAGTGGGAGCACCAACGCCGGGTGAGCGAAGCGTGGAGGGCGACCATCGGGAGCACCAGCGGCGGAGGTGCCCCGCTCGCCGGGGAGGAGGAGGAAGACGAGGACCCCGCCTTCTTGAAGGCGATTGAAGACTCCCTCAAGGACGCCGCCGAGAAGGACGCGGCGGAGGAGGAAGAAAGGGCGGCGGCCATCGCCGCCGTGCAGGAGGCGGAGGCGCGGGAGGCGCAGGCGCAGGCGGCGACCATCGTCTACCTCTCCGACTAGAAGTCGCGAGCCGATCGCGCATTTTGTATGTATGTAGGTACGTCGATTTGTATGTATGATCGACGAACTATGAATGAAAGTTTCCCGGGGTTTTAAATTTACAAATATACGGGGTCAAATACGGGTTCTGCTAGACGGAGCGGTATCTGATCGACCATTTTTTTTATACGGGGCGAAATTCGAGCGTTATACAGGGCAGAAAAGTAAGGGGCCTGTTAGACATGCTCTAAGGTTATGGAGGAGCCACTCTCTTCCGGGAAAAAACTCGTGCACTTGCTTTGCAACTTGTAATCATTAGAAGACACTGAAAATCTGGAAAGTATCATTTGCTCCTGAGCCTCTCGTCGTTTAAATAAATTTAAAATCATGGTTTACAAGTTTTAAAAAAATCTGAAAATAATTCTGCACATAGTTAGTGTTGAAATTCTTTGTATTGTGGGCTACACAGAAATGACAAATCTGATAAAATTTGGGGATTTGAAACATACTTCTACAGATCTATATTTTTGTTATTTTTTACAGCTCAGAATACAAAGTATTTGGAATTGATATTTTACACGTTTGTGGGATAATTCATGAACTACATCCGAATATTTTTTTCAATTTTTTTAAGACTCACAGATATGATTTTAATTTTTTTTGAAATAATCAGGAGCACCGGAGCTCGGGAGCACGAAATCTGCGTTCCTGAAAATCTAGTGTCCTTCCGAATAAGAAATCGGACAGCATACCAGCATAGAAGACCGCTACAATTCGATCATCATGGTATTTCTTGACTATTTCCCCTCTCAACAACTCGACCCCATGGCTCAATCTGCCAAGCCTACTACAAGCCATAGTACTGTCCAATCTTTGACGCTACTACTGTGAGACTTGTAACGGTAATAACATATTTGAAGATCGGCCCAAATTTTTTTTCTTTTGACCTAAGGATTCCAGGCCTACCATTTCTGAAGCAGACACATGCTTGCTTGTTCCTAACCTTGTCATCCACTCTAGATGATGATGTTGCATGCTGCTCCCACCTCCCAGCATCCATCTTAGCGTAGTCAATTCTTCGCCTGCTTTTGTGCCCCGATTTGTGAGCTAATGATGCAGGTAGCATGAACGTTCCGCATGCTCGGGTTAAGAGCATAACAAACCAGTGCACTTTACTGTACCTGCGTGGTCCACTACTCTACCGAAACATTGACTTATGCCAGCTTGATAGTAACAGCACAGGTTTCTGGTCTAGTACATTTTGACGTTTTTTTTTTCACCCCCTTTAATTTTTGCATTGTTTTTCGATCAAGGAGCATAGCCCCAACCTCTGCATCCAAATGATGCACACAGCTTTCTTTTTTACTAAATTATTCGCAATGTCTTACAAGGGGAATACAAAGATCAACTCGAAGCCTTCTTCTTAGCGACAACTCGCTATACCTACGATGAAGGGGGGACCATAAACAAGGTCATACTCCCTGACGGTACACCAACACACATCATCCAAAAAAGCAAAACCCTTTTGTATTGTAGATGGCTTTATATGAACCCTTGCCAGTTTTTCTTGTTCCCTTCTCCTTCCCTGTTGTTAGTTACCTTTTTGGGTTCTTCAGATATTATTTGTCTTGCAACCTTGGGAAGGGATGCTTTTGCTTTTGTTCTTCCTATTGGGCAACAATTGACGAGAAAGCTCTAGCGTTTTCGTAAAAAAACTTTACCCACTCGTTTCTTTCCTCTCGTACGTATTTTTATTTATATTCAGCTAAGAGAAAACAATAATAACGTTAGTGGGCGATCGATGGCTCGAGCCGTATGGTATACACATTGATATATCATATGCGTAGGGAACTAGGGGTCTGCCAAAATGGCAGCCGCTTGAAAATGACGAAAATTTAGATCCTCCCTCACCCTAGCCCAAGAGGGCTATTTTCTCACCATGGTAAGCATCAATACCATGCGCTACCTCATGTCCCCGCCCTCACCCAAAACTTCTCGGATAGAGGTCGACATTGTGATTAGGGACCATAGCAGCAAATGTTTGATTGCGTGCAATCAGCGAGTTGATGAGATCACAATGCCAGAATTAGTAGAAGAACTAGCTGTAAGGTCTGTAGTTGCGCTTGTTCGGGAGGAAGGTTTGATTAACATCATCTTGGCCTCGAATCGTCTTTCTTTCTGTGGTTCAGTGCATTGAGACTCTCATACCTAAGATCGATCGTTGGTTGGCGTCGTAATGGAGGACACTAATATTTTTTTGAGGTTAAACAGTGGGTTTCCCCACTGTGTATTTTATTTATTTTATATAAGAGTACAAAAGGCAAAAGAATCAGGGTGCTAGAGAAAAGCACCACAGAAAAATAAGATACAAAAAGAGCTAACTAAAAAAACCAGAACTATGAAGCCAGCTTAGATAAACAAATTCACCCAATTTCCTAGCCCTGCATAAGATTTCCTTTTCGCCTTGTATACCAAAAGAGCCAACTCCTCCTTGAAGAATTAGGGGTGATATCCTTGAACAGGAAATCATTTCGAACTCGCCAAATAGACCAACAGCCAAGAATAACAATGTCCAAAGAGAAATTCTGCCCAATAACGATCAAGAGCGAGTTGATGATTTCTTCATGATAAGACTGCTGTCCAGAATCCACAGGAATAGACCACCCTGGGCAAATATACTGCCAACACATAAGGGCAAAAGGACACGCGAAGAACAAATGAGTCCTTGATTCAAGCTGCAAGGAACCACACATAGCACAAGAATAATCCGGCAGGAAAAAACTCTTTCTTTGAAGCAGCTGTCTAGTATTAAGCCTGTCTTGCAATAGCAACCAGAAGAAAACCTTGTGCTTAGATTGACAGCAAGTTTTCCAAAGCTTTTTGATAATCGAGCAAACCAAATGTTGCCCAATAAAATGCTTGTAAGCTTTAGATACCTTGAAACTTGCACTATTCCCAAAAACCTCCCAAGAATCCGGCTCAGTACTATCAGGAATATTCAGAATAACCTCTTGAAGAGCTTGGAACTGAGCAAATGCTTCATTTGAAAGAGGCAGGTGAAACAAATCTGACATATGCTCTAAGGACTTTGCTTGATGGAGAGAGACTGATTCATTAACAGTAAAAGAATATAGATGTGAGTACTGCAAATTAAGTGACACATCACTCCAAGAATTTGTCCACAACATGATGGAGGAACCTGTTCCAATGGAACATTTAGCCAAGCCTTTATAATCTGACAAACTTTTCAAACAATCTCTCCACCAAAAGGAAATATCCCTTGACTTAGCAGGAGGCAGAGCATTGTCATAATAAACCTCCCATAGCAACTTGACCCAAGGCAGATTTGCTTTATTATAGAATTTGTGGAGATGCTTCATTAGCAAACATCTATTCTGAGTACTTAGATTCACCACTCCAAGCCCTCCTTGATCCTTGGGCTTGCACACCATCTCCCAAGCTGCCAGAGGGTGGCCATGCTCCTCTAAATCTTTCCTTCTCCAAAGGCAATGCCTTCTATATTTATCAAACTCCTTAATAACCCACTGATACAATGCGAGAGTACTCATATAAAAAGTGGGCAGAGAGGACAAAACAGAGTTTACCAATCGCAGCTTATCACCATAGCTAAGATACATTGAACAAGCGAGAGAGTCTCCTCCGGGCACTCGAAGAATGGGCATGAAAAACTCCTTTGATGGTTTTGTTGTACTTAAAGGAAGTCCAAGATAGGTGAAAGGCAGTGAACCTTTTTGACATTGCAAAGTGTGCAGGAGCACCTGCAACCTCTCCTCTGAAGTGTTGATTGGAATTAAATTTGATTTATCATAGTTAACCTTTAACCCAGTGGCATTCCCAAAATCAATCAATAGTTTCTTCAGAAACAATAGCTGCTCCTCATCAGCATTCAGAATAAGAAGAGTGTCATCAGCATACTGAATTATAGGGAAATCAACTGAGGAGGTCAAAGGCAGAGGCCTGGTGAGAAACCCATCTCTCATAGCTTGATTGACAATGGTCTGTAGAAAATCAGCAGCTAAAACAAAGAGGAGAGGAGAAAGGGGGTCTCCTTGTCTAACTCCTCTCTTACAGTGAAAAACAGAACCAGACACACCATTGAGAAGGACAGCAGAAGTAGCTGAATTAAGAATGAGCTTGATCCATTGACACCATTTCGGCCCAAAACCCTTGTGCTCAAGAACCTTTAGAATGAAGCTATGTTCCACTTTATCAAAAGCTTTCTCAAAGTCCAGTTTAAAGATGACCAACTCTTTCCTGGACTTGTGACATTGATGCAAATATTCATAAGCCCAAGAGAGGCAATCTTGGATTGTTCTAGATTTAATAAATCCATATTGATTTTCATGTATAAGCTTCATGATTACTTTCTGCAATCTGTTAGCTAGAATCTTGGTCAATAGCTTGAGAGTGCAATTAAGAAGAGATATTGGCCTATAATCATTTGTGGTGACAGCATCCTGCTTTTTAGGCACCAGAGTAATAAAACAGTTGTTAATGCTCTCTAAGCATAGATCACCTTGATGAAATTGATTGCAAAGATCATAAAAATCTTTTTTTATCACTGGCCAACATTTCCTTAAGAATTCTGCATTAAATCCATCAGGCCCAGGGGACTTATTACAGGGGAACTCCTTGACCACATCATCAATTTCCTTATGTGAAAAAGGTTCCTCTAAGAAGGATAGATCTTCAGAATAAGCAAGCAAGCCAGCCATGTCAAAGGAGTTTGAAGTTTGGGCAGTCTGTCCCAATCGATCTTTGTAAGAATCCAAAAGCAACTTAGCCTTGCTCTCATGAGAGGTAACAACAGAACCATCAGAATGAGTGAGAGATGCAATATGATTCTTTCTCTTCTGAACAGTTGCTATTGAATGAAAGAATTTAGAGTTGGAATCTCCCAAAGTGACCCATTTGATCTTTCCTCTCTGCTTCCAATAAGCCAATTAATTGCTGTTTTAAGAGCTTTGCAAGGTGACTCTTTAGAGAGACTCTAAGGCTAACTTCTGAAGGAATTAAGGATCTAAAATTTTCTACAGAGTCCAAGAGAGCAATGACAGAGTTACAGTCCTCAATTTCATCCTTAAGGGAGGAGAGAGATTTAGCCCACTGCTTTCAAACCTTTCTTAAAACCTTAAACTTGGCTGTGATCCTCTTAGCAGCATCAGCATAATGTATAGAATGTGTCCAGGCCTTTTCAACAAGAGGCAAGAAACCATCCAAGAGCAACCATCTATTCTCAAATCTAAAGACCTGTGCTTTTGGGATAGAGGTTTGAAAAGATATGACACAAGGAACATGATCTGAAGTTGTCATGGCTAGAGGCATAGCAATAGTATTTGGGTATGAAGCTGTCCAAGAAAGAGATGTGAAAAACCAATCTAATCTCTGCAGAAGGGGGGCAGCCTGCATATTACTCCAAGTAAACTTTCTGCCCTTCAAAGGAATTTCAATCAGACCCAGATTACTAATAGCCTCATTAAACAAAAGCATCTCATGAATATTTCCACCTGGCTTATTCCAATCAGTGGGAGCTCTAATTAGATTGAAGTCACCCACAATTAGCCAGTCAACATCATCATCTACCTGGATATTGTGAAACCAGGATATAAAGGCTATTTGTTGTGCATCCTGACATGGAGCATATATATTAGTGAGAGTCCAAGCACCATCATCTTTTGCTGATTTAAAGTCAACTGAAAGAGCAAAGGAATCCTGGAACACACAATCCCCAGAAAGCATAGCATTGTCCCAAACAGTCAAGATACCCCCTGATCTACCAACAGATGGCTGAAAAGCAAAACCATCAAACCTCCTAGGGCAAAACTTTCTGATGAAGTCTAAGTCAATAGATTCCCTCTTGGTTTCTCGAAAGCAGATAATATGACAACCACTTTCCTGGATTTTATCATAAATAATGACCCATTTATCCTTATCATTCAAACCTCTTACATTCCAATTCAAAACTTTCCAACTTAACTTTGTATGATTTATACTCATGGATACAAGATAGGAGGTGAAAGGCCATGCACATTACCATCAATATGCAAGAAACCAAAAAGGCTACAGCCTGAGAAAGACCAGGCTGAACTCCAAAGATTAGTGACTAGATCACCTGAGAAGGACCAGGTGTCACTTAGACATATGCACAGAAAGAAACCTGAGAGGGACCAGGTCTCTAAAAACATCATACACAGCTCAACATCATAAGGCCACCAGAACATAAACCATAATATAATAGGACCATATATAATATTCAAAGTTTGACAGCAACTAAGACTAGCATGGATAGAAGACAAGATAGCCCAAAAAGGGACCAATCTTTCCAAAAAGCAAGTGATGAACTGTCTTGGACTATTCATCACTATTAGCAGAGGTAGCCTGAATTTATTCATCACTATCATCAGAATCCTCATCATCAGGAGAGGAGACACCAACATCATCCTCAACCACTTCATCCTTGCCTTTATCAGAGAGGCCAAACTTATCATATAGATTCTTCACAACCTTGCTTTTGAGGCCAGGGATGGGAGGAGCACATGCTAGACAATTTCTATCAAAACAAGTCTTCCTCCTATAACCTTTAGATTGAGCCTGAATTCTGTCACTCCTTCTGACTTCAGAAATAACCAGAGGGCCTCTCTTCTTTAAATTACAATGCACCTTAGAGGTAGATGGAGGAGCAGAGAGACCAGGAGCCTTCCTAGGAGCTTGGGGAGTAGAGAAGCCAGTCATGACTTCCTTGCAGGCTTCTTGTATGGCACAGACAGGTGGAGTTTTAGCAGGACAAGAGGAAGGCAGCAAAATATCCAAAGTGCCATGATCAGAGCTTTTAGTTATGATTTCCCAGACCTTTGACTGCATAAGAGAAGAAGTCCATTTAAAATCTTCTGGAGTCAGAAGCTTGCACATAAGAAAAGCCACCCAATCTATAGGGACTGAGAAGGTGCTATGACTGTCAGAAACAGAAGGTGGCTTGAAGGCAATAAACACTGAGTTGTCATCTTTGATATGCAGTCATATTAGTCGTTCGCTTAATACTTCAACACACATTTTAGCTAGTAGAGTTGAACATTTCGGTACCTCCTTCTTACGTGACACTGCTCCGGATTGCATCCTAGCTGAACTTTATACTCCACATGTCAGTTCAAATTTGCAGTGTAAATGATAATTGCATCCTAGTTGGTTGCTAGGCTCTTGTGTTGGATTCTTGTCGAAGGTCTATGGTATGTCTGGCACGGGTGGCCTTCGTGTGTGCTCTCGGCTAGCCCACCCTTCGGGTATATCAGACCCAGGTGGGGTTGGGGTTGCCCTCGTTGGTGCTATGCTTTTCGACTACGGCGGCATTTCGCCGCCCCACGTACGGTGAGGGTGCCCCATGTGAGAGTGCTCTATGGTGTGTCTCTGCTCTGTGATTCCCTTCGTCTCCGGTCGGTGACACACAAGCGCAGTGGCGTCGTCTCGGCTGCGCGTGACCTTTCGGCCACACCCTCGACAGAGGTCGTGTCGGTGCGCTGTGTGGTCTTGGATGCGTGTTGCCTTTCGACTACGTCGACGATGCAGTGTCGCGGCTGAGCCTCGGTTGATCAAGGCCGTTCGATTACTCCGGTGATGCCTCGAGCTGGGTCTCACGGCTCACCTTGGTTGGCGCGGGACAGACTGATGTCGTGGCCAGGGAGCTGGCCTCCGTCTCCCTCACCGTGTCTCAAGACTGCAGTGCTCTGGCACGCTGCACCAAGCTGAGCGGCAGGCTTGACACGGGGCGATGTACCGCTTGTGTCATTTTGGTGGCGTCGACGCCCCCATCTTCTCCTTCCTCTAGGAAAACACCGCGTCGTCCAAGGTTCGTTTGTTCGGATGGCTGCTGGTGCAGGCGAGGATCCTCTCGCGCGTCCCTAGTGAAGAAAGGCATCCTTTTCGTCGCCGAGGCGTGCTGCCCCATATGCCAGGCCCCGAGGAGAGGGCGACACACATCATCTTTGGCCGCACCATCGCTTGTCAGTTCTGGGCTAGGGTTGGCGGAAGACACCCTCCCGACGCGGATGTGCGTCTCCTGCACTCCTACCCTGCCACCGCCGCGATCTTCCCCATGACCAGCTGCACATCCATGTTCTTCTGCTACTAGAATATATGGAAGGAGCATTGCCCGAGCCTCCATTCCTCCTTTAGTCTTGCCACGAGGACGCCCACCTCTGGCGGGCTCGCCTTCTCGCCACCGTCCATGCTGGTGCTGACACTTGGCTCCTTTGCTTAGGCGGGTAGCTTGTCTTCAAAATATCTTTGTAAAAACTCGCATGTGTAAATCCTGGTTATTTTGAGTCGTTTTGGTAATGGAAATTCAGGTGGGGAGTAACCCCCCCCCCCCCTCGTTGAAAAATCAAAAAATCTCAATAAAGAAAATAAATAGCTAGTACTGCCAAAAACGCATTTCTCATGGAGCCGATTATTACCGGTCAATCATCCATCGTCCGCACCCATCATGATTCCTTGTTGTTCCTGCATCACTCCCATGAATTTCTGAGTTTGCGTCCTTTTTCCATGTTTGACCAATTTCAGTCTGGTATGGATATATACCGCCCATTGAGAAGTTACCTTGGGAAAAAAGTGAAGAGGAAAAGAGGGAAACCGTTGAGTCCGAGCTGAGAGCCTTTTTTGCACCGAAAGTGTCAGAGATACCTTTTGAGAAGACACTAGATCCGGTGAAAGTTGTGCGTACCATTGAGAATCTATATGACCCTATACCATCGCCGCCATCTGATTATAGGCGTTACATTGAAAGGTCGTTTGACAAGATGATCGAGGCGACAAAACCCGTTCAATCGGGTGTCAAGGAGATAAAAGGGATACACCAAGTCTACCAGCTCGGACAACAACCCGTTCAATCGGTCCCCCCTCTGAAGGTGTTTGACGGGAAGGCCGTTCAAAGTTCTCTACAAAACACAACTGATTACGCATTCGCTGAACTACCATATAAATTTGTTCAAGGGAAAGATTTGGTCGAGAATCTCAGGAAGCTACCAGCACGTATGCGTAATTTGCATTCGTGGTACCTTAATCCCTCAAAGGGAGGGACCGAGACTATCATGGTGCGAGTTAGGGAAGAGCACTACTTCCAGGAATACTGCGTGAACGTTGACTTCAACGAGCTTTTCCAGTTATACAATCTCCGGGCCCTCGAAAAATCTATCATCAGTTGCTATTGTCTGTAAGTGATTTATTTAATTTGACAAGTCTTTAGCTCAGCTCGTTCATTGTCTGCAAATTATAATCTTTTGTGCGCTATATTATGCAGATCGAAGATGCTCGAATGCAAAAGGGACGAAATCACGAACATTGGGTTCATTGACCCGGACACAATGCATGTTAGAACCATAGAAGAACTCCTCTATAACAAGGATATACCGGAGACTTTGCTAAGATTTTTGAAGCGACAACGTGACAAAAGGCTAATAATTTGGCCTTACAACTTCCAGTGAGTTTTACTGTCTTATAACACATTATATTTTGCTCACCGTATGTCAAAATTTTAACTGATGACTTATATATATGACACTACATATTTAAACGTGCGTAGGTTTCACTTTATTCTTCTCGTCATCAAAATGTACGATGGAGAAGTTGAAGTCTTTGACTCACTAAGCAAAAATTCAGAACTATACAAGTCTTGTTTTCTTATTCTCAGAAGGTAATTTCAATTCTTATTGGTTTGTTTCGTTAATTTCCTGCTATCAACTAATTGATAACTCTTTTATGCATTTTCTTTTGTCGGGCAGCGTATGGAAAACTTTCATCAAGAAAGATAAGTCCCATGAATGGCAACCGAAGCTGCGATGGCGTGCGAAAATAAGTAGTACTACCTAGGTCCACACACATTTATCATACTTGACTATTGTTTGATTGAATTATATTCTTGTAAAGAAATGCCCGCAACAACCACAAGGGACTGATCTCTGTGGATACTACGTTTGCGAGTACATCCACAGAATTGTCAGCGAGAGAACGAATAATGAAAGAAATAAAGAGGTACGAAAACAATATTCACAAATTTATTTTCTTATCATAAGTTGTGCTAAGTTTCAGTAATAGTTGTTTGATTGTGATTTGATATATATATACACACACACATAGCTCATGTATTCATTTGTATCTTATTCTTTTATAGTTGGCAAGAAAGCGGAATAAGCTCTTAATCGAGGACCGCTTCATAGCAATAGGCGAGGAATTGGTGGGATTTTTCCCTTCAGGACGTCTTACCACCATTCGCAGAGTACCACTACGAATGAAGATGTACATGTTACATATAGTTTGAGTCGGAGAGTACCACTATGCTACATGTAATAGACATATATAGAGTACGCCTCGGAGAGTACCACTATGCATGAAGATCGATCTTCATGCATGTACTACTTAATTTGCGATCTTATGCAATTACATGTGTGTTATATTATATGCACCAATTTGATATGCATCACCTTGATCTTCATGTACTACCTAAACCCAAACGCGTTTCTGGTGCATCGACGCGATATGAAACGGTCCGATACCCCTAACCCCCTCCAAAAACCGTAAACCCTGAATTCTCTGCCGCGGCAGAGATTCATGCATTTTCTCTGCCGCGGGTGGCAACCTTTGGTACCGGTTCGTATTGCTCTCTGGCCCTGAGCTCTCCTGGTGGCCCACGCGGAGGCCCCTTTACCGGTTCATAAGGAACCGGTACGAAAGGTGGGGGGGGGGGGGTACGAATGCCCCTCTGGAACCGGTACGAATGGACGTTTCTCCACTAGTGATATCTGAAGTTTAATTAAAATCGCAATAAAATCTTGTAGAATTTAATTATTGTAGAAGCATGATAAATAGATTCCCCACATATTTAGACTATTTCAGTTATTCTACAATTAAAATGACGATTTTTCAAAATATTTTTGTGAGATTCATCATGATTTTAATAAAAATTGAAATGTATATCATATCAAATTGAAATGGGTCAAACATGGCAAAATGACACAGCCCAAAATGAGCGCGGGTGGTGGATGAATTGACCGAAGAACGGGCTCCGTGAGAAGAATGTGCAAGTGCAACTACTGTTGCAACAGCCTGTAGACGAAATACCAATCAGCGTACTGTAGCTCGCAGAGTCCACTAACTCCAGACGATCCGTTAGAAGAACAGCTCACGAAACTAACCCAACATGGGAAGAAAAGAATTTGAAACTTCCATTCCAGCTTCCTCTCACCTACTCATCACATGCAGATGCACATCAGCACATGCACAGGTACCTGATTTTTGCAAGTCAAATGTGCCACACCATAACACCATTAAATGCTAATTATGAGTTATGACAGTGAGACACAAATCAGTAGGGACATGACAAATCACAAAAACAATGTTAACCATCCAGGCAGTGCACCTGACAAATCTGAACTGGGAAGTTGCATCTTCACAAAAACAATGCAAACCATGCTTCTTTTCCTCATGAGTAGCTTCCAAGTTCCTTCAATTCTATTGTAGAGTACTTCTAATGCAAATCATCACTATAGCTTACATATGAATTTTCCACAAAACTTTTTGAGAAATCCATCTCACAATGCAAGTCACAATCAAGAAGAATGTCTTTCTACTTTGCTACGCGTGTGTCAATTCCTCGTAGTTGTAATGTAACAACGAAATTCCTGTAACTATGATCATTCTGAACAAAAAAAAAAACGAACAAAAACAAACCAATCTTCTCTGTTCGTAGTGCAAACTGAAGTTGAAGAAGAAGAAGGACAAATGCAAAATCAAATGAGGCTCAAGAATTGCTTCCACCGCTGCCGCTCGGCTGCCACCCGCCGGCGACCCAGAGCGGCGTCGTCCTCGGGGACGGCGGCCTCCTCTCCGCAACAGACGGAACGGCATTGCTGCCGACGTTTCCTGACTGTGACTCCACGTCCCGAGGCTCCTCGTTTACGCCATCATGCCTGCTCACCTCGGACATCGCCGGCCACCGGAATGACACCGAGCGCCTCGAACTGGCCAATGTCCGGCCATCTTGCTTCTTGGCTGGTGGGACCATCCAGATCTTGGACGCGGAGAAGCTGTCCTTGCTTAGCCGCGCCGTTACTACGGCGCCGCCGTCGTCGACGCGACGTGTTCCGGCGTCCACCGGTGCGGCAGCCTCTTTCACTGCCGTTTCCCACGCCCCTTTCTTGAAATCACACTCCGACAAGTGCCGGCGCCGGGATCTCGGTCTCTGCTTCTTGGGCGTCTTGACGGCGACGCGAAGCGCGGCGTGGTCGTCCATGACGTACTCGTAGGATCCCATCGATAGACATCGCCTCCGTCCGAGGTCGTTTCTGCTAGTGGCTTCCACGGCGAGCTCCCCGGAATCGGCATTGCCTTCGTTCAGGCACCGGAGCTTGCCGAGCTTCACCTCGACGACCTCCTCCTCTACCTTCGGGGACCCCTGGCTGTCGACCACACCTGGCGCGTCGCGGTCCGTGGCCGTGTCGGCGTGGCTGTCGTCGGACTCGAGGACGAGCACGATCGGGCTGGACGCCGGCGATGGGTTGTCGGCGAGGACGCTGCCGCGGCAGAGCGGGCAGGTGGAGTGCGAGAGGAGCCAGGCGTCGATGCAGGGGACGTGGAACGCGTGGCCGCACGTCGGCAGCAGCCGGAGCGAGTCTTCCATGCCGAACTCGCACAGGCACACCGCGCAGTCGAACGGGTCAACGTCCTTGCGCTTGCCGGCGCCAAGGATCGCGCGATAGACGAAGACGGGGAGCGCGTCGATGAAGGCCTGGTCGACGCCGGCGTCGTGGAGGTGGAAGAGCTGCTGGAGCTGGCCCTGGAGCGCCGTCGGGCTGCTGCCATCGACGTCGCCGGCGGCGATGCGCAGGCGCCGCTGCCGCGCTCGGCGCAGCCGGAGGATGTTCTGCACCAGCAGGTTGAGCAGGCCGAAGATGAAGAACACCATGGCCAGGATGGCCACGATGAGGAGCACGCCAGGACTTAGCTTGGTCTGGATCGTGTCGAGCACGGAGTGCGTAGGCGGCGGAGCCGCGGCGGTAGACGACGACGAGGCGTCCATGGCAATATGGTAGGTAGGGAGGCGTAGCCTTTGCCGTGATGTGTGCCCCCAAGATGGTAGCTAATCAGCTACGCATGGGGAGGCGATGGGGGAAGGCCATGGAGATTAGTACTGATACTAGGTGGTGGTTAAGTTATTTGGAGGAGATCCCAGGACGAGATGCGGCGGTGAAACTAGTGCAGAGGGAAATCAAAAGAGATTTAGCTGTCAAGCTATTCTGAGAGCAGGGTAGCAATGTTGCAGTGATACAGACCGCTGACTGACCAAAGCTGCCTATCTGCATCCGGGTACTAAAATTCAGGGTGCGTATGTTGCAGTGCTAGTTTCATATGTGTTGGGTGTTGGGTGTTCGGAGTTTAGGAACCATGAACGCATCCTACGGAAGCAAGCAAGCAGCACGGTGTTAGTGGAGTAAATTACATAAATCTACCACAATTGAGACAGTGATAATGGGTTAGTACCATTTTTAGATTTTTTTGCTAAAAACTGCAACTTCTGAGATGACCAACAACAGATCACGCAAACGGTTACTTGATAGCAGTTTAAGTGAGGAGGGCCCACTGTGCTTACTAGACCAAACGGCTGTTTCTCCCGTTAGGGCCTGGAGTTGCTTATGACAGAACCGAGACGGCGGCCGCTGCATGAGGCTGTCGAGAGCCTAGTCGTCGTCGCTAGAGATCGCTAACATGTTCCACCAAGTCTCCTTCCATAGCGGCACGGGGTGGCTTTGACCAAGGGTGGCGGCCCTCCTATTTTGCTCGGCTGTAGTGGCCTACGCGGTTGTTAGGGCGGCGCGGGGGTTAAGCTTGGAGGCGTCCTGCCATCTACTTGGTGGTGCTCGGCCATGGTCTCCACGATATCTTGGCGGGGCGGTGCATCCCAAGATCGGCCACGTCAGCGACACACGGGAAAGCGATGGGGCTTGCATGCTGGTGCCGGCTGGACCTGGTCGGGAGTGGCCGGGCTTGGCCTCCTAGTCAAGTCTGTTGACTAGTTCGAATAAAAGTAGCGGTCCTAGGGTTCCTCTCGTACCAAGACAAAGATCTGTTGGATGCTTGTCCTCCTTGATCTGGGCGAAGTGTCGGGTTTCAGAAGGCCCCGCTGGCGAACTCCCTTGGGCGCCTCATGCCTGAAGATTGCTGGATCGAATGGGATTCAATCGTGTGCACCCATATTTTATCCAACCGTTTAGTTTAGGAGGGAGTGACGCGAAGTTATGCTATATGTTGTCATCATGGGACATGTCTTTTAGTTCCATGGTGAAGTCAGAGGCGGAGAATGATATGGGAGTCATGATCTGAGGAATAGGAATGGTGGTTCGAGTATTTACGACAATGAGGAACTTACCTATATCTCGATGAGAGGCGACAAAAACTCTTTTTACCTATTGGGTAATCATTCGGGTGATGATGGGCGCTTGTGCACTGTTTTCTTCCTTCAGGAGTCTCCTTTTGAGAACTTGGACTTTAAGTGTTGTCTTGGTGGTGTTTGGGCTATTGCTACAAAGATTGGAACATTGTAGTGAGACTTTTCTTTTTCAGCTTCTTTTTTTTTCTTGGTTGAGTGCATCTGTACTGCCATTACGGTATTGCGTTGTTACAGAGGTTGGGTGTAATTGGTATTTTCATGATATTAATATATTTCCTTTATTGAAAAGACACAAAAAGGTGAACTATAAAATTGGAAACAACCGTTCCCGCCAGATTTTTGAAACTAGTTTGGATGATTTCTTCTAATTATACACATAATTTACATACTTAGTGATGATACAAAAGGGGAACTAGTTCCTACACTAGTTCTTATTTTCTTGTGAAACTAGTTCGGCACGCGATGAGAAGGTGGCAGTGTTCTTTCTCCATGTTGGTGAGCGTCACCTTGTCCACGTCATCGTCTGAGTCGGAGGAGGGAACCGTAGGTAGCCCCATTTGCACCATGGGCCGCACCACCCTCGATGTCCTGCCTCGTCGTCATGATTGCATGGAATGACCCCCGCCCATGGGTGGTAGTTTGGGTATCGCCGTGAGAGGGTGCCACACTTGGTCGGAGATGCCCGCTCTGCTCGGCAAGGTCTTCGGCGCTTGCCTCGCCGACGATCAGCCGCCTCTGCGAGGTGAAGAAATACGGCCGCCACCATCTGAATTGGCCAACGCCATTTCGCACATAAGTAGATTGGAGGGGTCTACCCTCGAATCCGGAGGTGATTGGTCGAATTCAACTAGAATCGACGACGACGGGCTATGGTCGCAGACGGATGTGGGGGTGAAATGTCAGTTTTTACCGCATTTTACCGCGAAAAGACAATGATGTATCCCAAAGTTCACTCCTAGGGAAAGCTAATCTCCTTTGAAGGGGTGTGATGGCAGAAATGGTCCCCTCGTACTAGGGCTCACCTTATTCTCCTCTTGACCTCACACAATTCGAGATGGCTCGACAAACTATACATTGCACTTGGAGGTGGCAATCGAACCTTTACAATAGAGGTTGGGTCGATCTTCACAACTTAATTGGAGGTTTCCTAAATTGTAAAGCTTCATGGCTGAAGTTTTGATAGATAAATTTTTGGCACCATCAAAACATGCCCTAGGTACCAACTAGGAGACCCTTACAATACACTATGAATTAGAGTAATTGGGTCGATATATCATAGAAAAAGATAAAAAGTAGGGGATAACCTCAGAACATTCATTCATACCACCAATGTCGTGATTGAACCAGACGGTGTTTTTATCGTGTGCTTCCTCTTTATACGTGTTTGTCGATGCTAGCAGCGTGTCTCGTGTCGCGGTTCCTGTTGTCCAATCAGACCTCATGTACTTTCGGTTCAAATCCACCAAACGCTTTGGTCAATCTGTTGCAACTGGTGACCTTTGGGTTCTGGTTTTGCTTCATGTAGAAGATGGCAGGGTCTTAACATCCCCTCGTACTTGAGGAGAGATCTCCCCCAAGTTTGTGTTGGGGAAGCAATGTTGCATCTAGTTCGGGTCCTCCCATGATGTTTCAATCATCAACAGATCAAACCAGTGTACTCGCCTTGTTGTTGGAGATCATCATTGATAGTGCGACAACGTAGGGATGCAGACAAGTAGGACGAGCAGGGGCCACTACCCCATATGGCCATGATTTTCTTAAGAAAGATACTAAGATAGCCATGTCTACCCATTGCATATGGTGTTTCAGCTACTTTAGCCACCTCATACGGATCACAAGACTAATTTGTCTAGCTCCGCCCCTTAAGCTCAACTCATGGCTCCATCGTCCCTGCGACAACATGTACCTAACAAATCCACAATTATGACGAGTTGGTCATCATGAACAAGAAGAGAATGTGACCTTGTAATACATGGGAGAAGAGCTTTCCTGAGTTGCAACACATTACACATGCATGACTTAATGAGCTTGCGAGTTTTCAAGTAATTGAACTTCACATGCCAACAGTACCAACTAGGGGATCCTCACGATACATTCGAATTAGAGGAATTGGATTGATAATTTCATTTTTTATTAATTTTAGGACTACTTCTGGTATTGATGATTATTAATAGATCAGTAGATTTTTCACAAAAAAAAAGGAAGAAACTAAGAGCAACATCATTTTTTTGACATGAAACACTGGTAGACACAGCACAATCATCGTTCACCAGACGGGTGGCAGAATCAAGGTAGCTCGAGATCCATAACACATGGTCTTCATGAGATACACCTACATCCAAAGTCGCAAGCTCATGAGCCGGCTTGGCATACTCCACACAAGCATTGATAAAACACATGTTTAGACGAAATTTCATGTCACTAAAGAGAACTCGCCCATCGTCCAAGATCATACTCGTTTGATGACAAAGCATTTTTCACACGTTTTTGCTTCCGTACGCACCCACCACAAACTCGCCAAACCGCGAAAACACGTGGACGGTTAGGATTCGGTCATACCGATTCGGGTCTGGGGGCATGATCGTCATTTCCTGTGGACTTCGGGTTTGGCTGGGTTCGTATCAGCCCACGTACAAGCCCGTATGACCCATACCTCTATGTATTATACGCCTACGTGTCCACGTGCCGCCACGACGGAACCGCCGACATATAAATGTCTTTCTCCCCTGTCCTCTTCACCACATCTATCCAAAGCAAAAGCAATCCCCAAATCGGGCAAAAAACCCTAGGTCAAGAACAGCAGAGCTCGCTCTCGTGCTCGTTCGCGCTCGTCCATGGAGAGGGAGAAGGGGAAGGAGGGGAAGGGCAAGGAGGCGGCGGTTGAGGAAACCCAGTTGGCCGCTTCATCGGCGGGGGGAGCTGCCCCGGATCCGAGCTCCGCTTGGGGCCGGAGGACGGTGGCTGCACCGGCGAGCAAGAAGCGTGCGCACGAGACGAGAGGCGCGAAGCGGCGGCGCCGGAAGAAGAATCGGAAGAACCGCGAGAGGCGGGAGAGGAAGGCGGCGGGGAAAAGATCAACAGCCCCGACGACGTGCCCACCTTCGACGAATCCGACTCCGCCGACCCGTCCGAGGTAAATTTCTCCGCCGACCCC
>NC_061508.1:32834766-32938733 GCF_022539505.1 Lolium rigidum | reverse complement strand
CACCGACGAAGCGACCGGAAGAGGGGGAACCCAATCTATGGAGGAGACCGAGGTGGAGGTGGCGGCCGTACCTAGGAAAAAGTTTATGTTCTTCTTACTTTCTCGACTATTTTTAATTCGGACAATTGTTTGTAATTCAGACTATTTCTAATGTCACACGGTTTTTAGGGCGTAATAGGTTGTTTAATTTGAGAAAGGCGAGATAGAGATAGAACCGCCGGGCCGCCGCGCGTCAAAGCTTTGCCAACCGGCCCGTCTAGGCCTCGCCTCCGCCCGCCGTGCAGCCCTCGATCATGTCACCACCTTTACATGCATGCGCCATGCAAGCACGCTATTAAATTACCCGCGCCACGCTCTCATGCATGCCAACCACCGTTTCGAGCACCGTGACATCGTCTCGCAGGTTGCCCTCGTCTCCGCCGTGCCATCGAGTTGGCCGGCATCGTATTAAAGTGAAATTTGTGTGCATTATTTAAGTGAATTTTACAAACTCCCCGTCTATATATAAGGGCACCTCTTCTTCCTCTTCTCTCACACATCTCACGCACTCTTCTCGCTTCATCCATCTACCACCGCATCCGTGGACTAGCCACGTAAACACCAAACCCTAGCCGCCACCATGGAGTTCTTTGGCCCAACTTACCGTCGCCCGGCCACCGTGCGCGAGAGGGAGTGGCCGGAGGGTGTCATCGTGGAGAACGAGCTGCGCATCCGGGCGATATCGAGGTGGAGGAGCGACAGTGGCGCTGGCCGAGATCTTTCTCTCGCAGGGCTACCGCCACCTCAACCTCCCTCTAGGCTCGCCGCCCATGTACACGATCGAGTCCCACTTCGACGGCAACAAAGCAACCATGAGATAGGCCTCTTCGTCCACTTCAGAACCCCTTCGACGCGCACCACCTCCTCGGGCAGGTGTTCTGGTGTGGTTGTGAGTTTATCGCTTTCACTACCTACAATATCTTCACCAACTTCCACGTCATCTTTCCCGACCGGTTCAACATGCACCGCCTCCCATACCGCTACCACGTTGACGGCCCCGTCGGTGATGAGGAGGACTAAAACAGCGAAGGAGGAGCAAGGGGAATGAACATCCTAGGAGGGACGACGGCGTTGCCTCATCTTTATCAGTTGTTTTTAGAGCTGTTTTATTATCTATGTCTTGTTGTCGTGTCTCGTGGGCCCGGGATTTGTTGTGTGCTTCGGTATCGTACGTGTGATGGAATTCCTATGTAAGGTTTGTACTATCTAGCTCTATATATCAATGTTTTTACAAATCCGTGCTACAACAACACACCATAAAAATTCAAAAGCTTAGAAATGAGGCCGTTTACCCTACCTTTAGAGCCTGTTTAAACCATAGTGAGAAGAAAGTGCCACGGTGTACGTGCGCCGCGCGGGCGGAAATTACCACGCGCCTCGTAACTAGAAACCACGCGCGCACGACCTGAGGCGTCGCGGCTCTGTAAACACCGGAATGGCAACGGCCGCCCTCTACCATTACCGCGTTGCCTTGCATACAAGTATGGTGCCAACGCTAGCGGTTCGCATATCTTCCAGACCCGCTCCCCACCGTCGTCAAACACCCGCGGCGCGACCATGAGTGACGTTTCCTGGCCGTCCGACTCCGACGGCCGACGGAAAGCCGCCCGGGTGGCGCCACCGGTGGGAAAGGGAACCACCGCGGAGCGCCGATCAGCCCGGACGGTGCTGACGAGGAGGAGGACGCCGCGGACGGCTCGGAGCCCGACGGCTCGGAGCCCGACGACTCGGAGCCCGACGACGCCGACGAAGCGGACGAGGAGGAGGGCGCCGCCGACGACGCGGACGAGGAGGAGGGCGCCGCCGACGACGCGGACGCGGAGGAACATGCCGTGGACGACGCGGAAGAGGACGAGGACTCCGACGCGAAGCGGGCGCGGCCGGAGGAGGCCTTGGCCGCCGATGAGAAGGCGGCCGCGAAAAGAAGGCTCGCGCGAAGAAGGCAGCCGTGGCGCGGGCGCGGGCCGAGGTGACGCGACGAGGAGGAGGAGTACAACGGCTCTTCGAGTACTCCTCGTCGAAGATGACTCGTCGGAGTCCACCTCGTCGGACGACAGCTCCTCGTCGGAGAAGGCTTCTCGCAAACGGGGCGCCCGACGACGACGAGGCAGTAGTCGTCGTACAAACGTTCCAAGTAGACGACGAGGCATGTCCTCTATATTTTTATCCGCATTTTTATCCGCATTTGTAGTATTGTGTGCGGACCTTATATTTTCTCGCATTTTAATTATTGTAAGAGGTAATTATGCTATGTACTTCTCCTCATCAGCTTTTCACTCGTCGAAAAAGAAATTTTTATTTCTCGGACATGATCACATTACAGTAATTGACTCGTTGCCCAACCATAACATCTAGGCCGAGCATTTTAAAAGCCCTGACATCGCGATTATAACAGCTACTAGAATAATTATAGCACACAAGGCGTACTGAAGAAACAATTCCCGTTGGAGAGCATATTTTTTGACCTTATTTATCTTCAACCTTGTTGTCGCCTTTGTTTCGTTTTTACTAATGTTGTGTTCATCGATGATATCAGCCATCATCAACTCGATTCGGCCTTTCTCTTCCGTAAGTGTTTCTATTTTTTTGTTGGTAGTCATCAATGCTTGTTCCATCTTCCGAATTGTCTCATGAGCCACCCCGAGCTTCTCTTTGACAATCCTCAATTCTTCATCAATCTTCATTTTCTCCTCTCTTTTAAAATTTAGTTCTTCTAGGAGAACAATTTTTGCTTGTAGACAATGTTGAAATCGGGCACAGCCATCCCGAATACCACACTCACGCATTGATTCCTACAATAAAACGTGAAAACATATTAAATTCGACATAACTTATGAACTCGCACATACCGATGACTCTTCAAGATATTTAGAATCCCATGAGATGAAGACGTTAACTTAGAATCATACCTCATCCGATGAGTTGTGCATGGGTTCGACGCGGTCGATGTCGTCCATAGCCGAAATCACCATGGCGGCGGCGACCCGTAGGTGGAGGCAGGATGGAGATGCCGATGAGATAACGGGCCGAGGGATCCATCTTTTCGTTTGTGGTATGCTTCTTTATGCTCCTCGTGGGCCGCAATTGAGGCCCATCCCGGCCCAGCCTTTTATTTAGGTATTTAACTCGCCGTACTAATTAATCCTCAAATCTAATTCCCAAACGATCTATCCTCCTCCTCAACGCCTCCTCTCGATCTACGACCGGACGCCGACCGCGTCCTCGAAGACGTTGGTTACGAGCTGACTCGGATCTCATCGCCATGGATGTAAGTATAGTTCGCTCACCTCGTGCCATGCACCTAATTTTTTTTATGAACTCTTGCCCGACAACATATGTAGACGCGGTAGATCGTCTTTACTTTGATCTCGCCCAAGTTAGATCTCGGTCGTCTAATCTTACTTCCCTTGGTTGGTTCGCTTGGGAAAAAATATCGGCCGACTTAATTAGATCTAGTGGTTAATTTGATCGTACGTATATGACATATGAGAACATTGACATTGATCAGCCATTCCTTGCTACGCCTGCCCAGCTTCGTGCTTTACCGAATTGGAGGAAAAGGCCTATTATAAGGGGTAAGTCCGTTTATGGCACTCAATGAGAACACAAGTTGTTATGAACAACTTAATTTAGAATTAATTGATGTCCCTTATGTTTTTTAATATTACATGTAGGTCCTGGAGAAGAGGAAGAGTATGATTTTGAAGCTTTCATAGAGTATGCAAATCGAGTTAAGATGAATTATGACGATTTTGATGCACTCGAACTACTAGTTGCGAAAACCCTACCAGTAATTCCATTGTACGTGTGCACCATCAAGAAATCACACATCGTGAAGAATAAAGCAAAGATGGTAATTAATTTTTATTTCCATCATTTCTTACTACTAACCAAGATATGCCGATAATTGACTGTCAAATTTATGTGTAGTACTTCTCAAGGAGGTTCACCCTCAAGCACATTCTCGCCCAATATTCAGCTACCAAAGAACCATAAAGCTTTACTCTCCAGGTGCCAATGTTACGAAGTTACGATGGTGATGAACATGTCAACGGTGAAAGGAGTACCAAAAGGAGGTGCCATGATAACATCACACCGGATGGATGTGGTGAGGCAGTAATGGCATGAAGAAAAATCAGAAATACGTGTTCTGGTTCCGTAAGCAAGGAGAAGGTGGTCTCGAAGATTATGCTTGATCGTGTGTGAGAGCAGCCCGGCTCGTACTTCGCTCGTGAAGACTACTATAGCTATCTAAATTTTTTTGTTTATGTCATGTCCGTTGGTACACTTTTAGTATGGTGCACATTTATGTCATTTTTAATGGTTTCTCACTTTTATGACAATGTGTGAAGAGTTCGATCGTGAATGCTTATTAATTATATCCAGCTTATTTCTCTACAAGTGTTGTATGAGGGTTGTAGCATTGTGAAATTTGTTGATGCCCCACTCGACAGCTGGCACTATAGATATGTCAATTATGTGCATTGCAGCATCTAGTAATGTGCAAAAAAGACCATATTTTTTAAAAAATTCTTCGTTACAAACAATTGAAATCGTAATTAAAAAATATTTTGCACCGTCGTACTAGCTACAAGCCATTGTTGTGTGGTGCCATGCGGAACCATGGTATGCTTGTAGGTGATCAGCACCTTTGAACATGTATATATTGTTGCTCCAAAAGAGAGAGGGAGAAGTAAGTTATCGATTCGTCTCGCCGAATGCAAAGCAGTTGTCTTATCACATGCATAGAGTGGCCTCCGTGTATGGGCTGGGTACTAACGGGCTGGCCCGGATATCCATCGAGAGCTTGCCTAATTATAGTATTAACAGCAGATGCCCTAGTTAGCGGCACGTCCGACGCACAACGTGTAACTACCCACGATTTCTTCTTCAAGTCAACGTCGCCTTCCATCGCCGTCTGGAGAAGATAGGAGTCCTTTCGTCGGCGGAGCCTACAGCTCAATCTAACGACGGCAACATCCGTGTTCCAGCCTTCCAGTGCGCGCGTTTGCAATCTCGTTTATCATCGATCCTTTCGCCCACTTGATCTAGAGTGCGCTTGATCTAAACCGTCATTCTTTGCCGGACGTGTAAGTTTTAGGTTGACATTTACGCTCGTAGATGGTTATTAGGAGATTTTCTATGTCGGCAATAATTGTTGTTTGTATATGTTATTTGCGGAATGGATGAATTAGATGGCCCGGTCTATTGTGACCACACATTGTGGACGAATCTCGTAGCCACTTTCTCGTGACCTCAACGTGCGAGGTTTAGCTCTACTAGTTTGCGGACGATGTTGCAACCGCCAGCCTTCGCCACGCGCACAAATATGATTAGATTTATGATAGAGCTATATGATACTAAAACCGAGACATTCGTCGTACAAGACAAGGCAGGAGCGATAATCGCAACCTCTGTAGACATAGAATGCATTTATGGTCTACGTAATGAGGGTTTTTCCGCTTTTGATATAATTGATCAAGAATGTCTAACAAGTAGAAGGAAAATACCGCCTAGTTATCTCAGCAAGTCTAGTGGAAATCTAGTTATTTCCGACTTGATTGCCGACATACGAGAGAGAAAGCTTCCGATGATGACTTTGTGCGGAAAGCAGTGCTTGTGCTAATTGGCACGGTTCCGGCGCCATCCGGCCCAAAAACAAGTCGATAGAGATCACTATTGTTTAGTGGAGGATGTTCCTAGAATATTTCAAATTAACTCGGAATCACTTCACATTGCGCTACCTCCTCGATAATTTGTCTCGCTTACACAAGATCAGCAGCAAAAGGTAGGGGATGGCCGGTTGGAAATCTTTGTCTCACTCGGTATGCAAACATGATTAGCACTATATTTGATGTATGTGACAATTTGAAACTTATTTCATTTAAAATGTGTTGTTTGTAGCTACTATACTCGGAAAAGGTGGTAGTCGTGGATGATCCTACGTATATTCCACACAAGTCTATTAGGCCACTAATGAAAAACTGGACCGAAGCGGAAGCGTAAAGGAGGTCGCAAGACGACTATGCAAATGGTCGTGGGAGAGGCAAAGTGAAGGTTTTGTTTTTTATCACTACTTCTAGCTACATTATATCATAGTCGATGTTGTGTTGTTATATTAATTTATGCCATTTGTTTTCTAATTTGACATGCAGATTATTAATGATCTTACACCTCAAGCCAATGCCAGTGCGCAAACAAAGCAGAACACATCGCAGAATGGTGAACAGTCACGTTCGACACGTTCGAGACAGAGGCGTAGTAACAAGGACATACTATTGGAAAGTTTGAAGAAGGAACTCGACGGATCACATTGACACACAATTAGCACTTGTACCAAAGAGATGTGCAGAGGTGAGGAGCCATACATTTTACGAACACGAAAGTTTTACATTATCAAGCAATGAATAATTATGGTACTACTTGTTTTGCAGGAAGTTCTAAAAATGCTAAATAAGAATGGTGTCATGTACAAACCGGTTGAAGGATCGTAGTCGGATAAAGGAGGAGATGAGGAAGAAGACACTTCTATTCACATCGATGATTCATCTAAGAAAGAATTCATGTACAAGAACAGCTTCGACGAGTTAGATGCTTTAATTAGCAATGTAACAAAGACTTCGGTAAGTTTTTCACACCTCCTAAGCATAATGGGGTGCCGGAGGCAGGAGATAATGTGTACGTCACACCAGGAAACCTCGGTAACACCGGAGGGTACACAAGATAATCCTTTTATCTTAAATGATACCACAAAACCGGCATCATCCTCTGATATACGTATACCGGATGACATTTTCGCAAGATCTACCACCAAGGTGAATGCTGGACGAAGGATGATGACCTACATGACGGTGAACATGAAGTTATGAGTACTCATAGTGTTGAAACAATGGGACGAGAGGCTAGTAGGAAGAAGGGCAATACAAGCAAAGTGTGCAAATAGTAATGGTAGAAGGAGAAACGCAGCGGCGGTACAAGTTGGAGGGAAAAGGAAACGGACGACGAATCAAAA
Organism: Lolium rigidum; assembly: GCF_022539505.1. Taxonomy (NCBI): domain Eukaryota; kingdom Viridiplantae; phylum Streptophyta; class Magnoliopsida; order Poales; family Poaceae; genus Lolium; species Lolium rigidum. The sequence continues at coordinate 32,931,682 of NC_061508.1, read as the reverse complement.
ATATGGATCACCATATGTGGTCGCGAAACCTAGAGCAAAACGTCAAAGCCGTGTAAAGAAAGGTAACACCATTTATTCGTTATTTCTTTGTTGGCAAATAAATGATGCCGCAACCTGTAACACATATGTTATTACTATTATGTGCATCAGTGGTTGTTTGCGTAACATGAAGTTGGGGTATCTTCTAGCAGTACTCAACACAACAGAAATAGAAGCTGCCACTTTATATGTTAAAACAATATCCAAGCTACCAAAAGAAGCATCTAAAGGAGTGTACAAGAATGAATATGGCGCCATCTTGTCTTCAGAAAAGCTTAACGTCGTTCTTGCGCACGAATGGCTATCTGATAATGTAAGTCTTCAAAACCAAAAGTTTGTGTTATACTCGTAATTAAACTATTTGAATTTGAAAATATTGTTGTTGCTATCAGATTATTGATGTCGCTATTGGGTATTTGTCTCTCCGTGTTGGGTCCGATCGAATGTTATGTCCTGCGTGGAGGACAAACTATCTCCTTGAACAAGCAGTAAAAACAATACGTAAAAAAATACACTATTAGAAATATAGATGAGGTAGTTACAAGACCAGGAGCCTTAGGTAGGGTTATGGATGAATATTTCAAGCGTGAGAAGGTAACAAGCACTTTCTTTCAATGTTTCATGCGAAAGTAGAATAAAATAATATGATAATTGACAAAGTTTTTTCCTTCTCTTGTAGACATTTTTCGCACCGAACATACGGAAAACTCATTACGTAACCGTTGTCATGCATACAAAGAAGAAGGAATTCCAGTGTCCTTGATCCTCTCGTTTGGTTTAGGGGTGTCAAAATCAGTTGTGGAAGACTTGGTATTACACTCTCTACACACATGTCTTTGTGTACTTTCTCATGTCTCAGTGCAGTAATATATTTGTTGTTTCGTAGATTGGGCAAATTTCACAGACATACAAGAAGCAAACAATACTTGTGACACAGAATATCCGGATGTCGAAGAATGGCCTATTAAAAGATATGACATCCCTAAGCAAACCGATGAGTAAGTACCTATATTGCATTACACATAAAGAAAGTCGGTTTTGTATATGCGGACACTTTTAAATTTTGTCACATTATATACCAGCAATTCATGCGGATTATGGGTATTGCAATGTATGGAGCACCGGGACGGAGATCGATGACTTGCCCGGTTTCTCAGAGTTGGCTATACTATGTTCCATGCACTCGGTTAATTTTAACAATGTTAACAACCCATGTGTATAACACCTTATAATGTTTTGGCAGGCCACGATCGATGAATCGAGAGAAAGTACAGTTGCAAACATTGTTTTATCACCACACAACATTCTTGAGAAGGTGAAAAACAAAGTGAGATTGCTAGCAAAGACCAAGAAAATATAAATTTGATAGTGTGACTGCTCGGTTTGCTCCCGTGAAGGTTTCCGGACACATGTAATATTGAATTTTTAATTGTCTTCGGTTGTAAACAATATTTATTCGGTTAAGATTATCTACAAAATTTTGTAACATTGATTTTATTTCCCATTATCGAAAGTATGCAATTATTTTTATCTTTGTACATGCATGCTATGATGATTATAAGGAAATGCGTACTTCACAATATATAATGTCTTTTGCCATTTTTACAAAAGAACACCAGAGAATTAAGAACATCAGTACAAAATAAAAACATCAAGTACGTTGCAAACATTAACAACTCCATCAAATACAAAGCTATAGTCGTCCCATTGATAATTAAGGAAATTTACTGCCCTTTAGATAACTATGAAAGAACTACCCTTCCCGCCGCAAAGACATTCCCGCACATGTTCACAGTACATAAAATTACACAACAACTCATATGAGTCTTTTAAAGTATATGAAACAAAATGGCAGTAAAAACTTACTTCGGATGAAATATGCATATTGGGTTTCTTCCGTTATGCCCTTCTCCTTGGCATGCCCCGCACACCCGCACCCTGCGTTCCTTGTGTCCTAGTGGTCTTCCATTTTTAGTCATTGGAGATTTCTGCGCTTCTTGCCTAGGTGCACCCTTAGTGGACACTTTCAAAGGATCACCAACAACAATATCGCATGGTCCACTAGCATCTTCATTTTCATGCACCGACCCGAGGGGACCATATGCTTTACCTTTAGCATACCCCTCTCTTCTAGAAATTATGCCATCAATGGTACCGTTCAGCGAGATCATATTCCTCTCGAATTGTTTAATGCAATATGCATAGCCTCGTGATACCTTAATATTCATCCCGCCGTATTTCATCCGCTCCTCTCGCCCTGCACCAACCCCACCCAAACATGTCGCCGGTGCGTTTAGATGGCAACCCTAACCCGGCATTTTTTGTGAATCGTCGTAGAGCACAACATTGTGGAATTTCAGTAAATTTCAAGAAATGCAAGCACATGCAAGTATGTGCTTGCAAGGGATCCCCTTTCTAATCATCCTTTGACAACTGCACCTTATAATTTCTGCCTCCTTGGGTCTATATTCCACGTAGAACCTGGTCCTTACATGATTCCTCCATGCCACAATGAAGATGTTTGAGTCTCCTCGCCTGCATTTTTTCTAAGATCTCTATGCCGCCAATCTTTGAAAGCTCACCTTGAATAATATAGAACACAAGCAGGAGTGAAGATTTTTGCAGCAAGCAACCTCTAGTTCTCTCGAAATTAGTAATTGCCACCGGTGTAGTCCGTGAAGCCGTGCGATCGTCGTGGGCTTCGTTCTCACGGAGACGGACAATTGCGTTGTCGTAGTGCATAATCATATCAACAATTGTCATTTCCCCATCTAGGTGCAAAGTGCGACAAGAGTTTAAACTTTCACTCCGCCGGTTACTTTTCATACCCAGCCGTAATCCTTGAGAGAGATACGCCGCAGCCCAAAGTTTCCTCTTGGTGTACATCCTCTTCATCCATGTTCTGGTTTTTGGGGATTGCCATTTTCTGTAAAATGCATGCCATCGCTCCTCAAATACTTGCTCCGAGGTGGTGTAATACAAAAGAGTCCCGAACTCCTTCGGTGACTTGTTAGGTAGATGCATCTCCATATTTTTTTCAATGTGGAAGCTGCAGATGCGATGCGGCACACCGTAAAATACTTCGCCGATTGCGGCGATCATCGCGGCATCCGCATCCGTGATTATCGCCTTTGGCTTCGTTGACACATCGCTTTGAGGAAAGTCTTTAGAAGCCAAACATATGTTTGTTCATTCTCACTTGAAAGGATGGCACACCCAAAAACCGTTGTCCTACGGTGGTTGTTCAAGCCCACAAAAGGAACAAATGGCATCTTATATTTATTCATCTTGTATGTGCTATCAAACACCAAGCACATCTCCGTAGTCCCGGTAATCCCTACGTGATCGGGAATCACACCGGAACATGTGCTTCGGACGGCCTTTTTCATCAACGTCATATTCAAAGAAAAATTCAGGGTCCCTCTTTTTCCTCTTTGACATAATGCGGATGGCTGTGGTAGCGTCACCGTCGAAAAGCAGCCTCCTCCTCTCCCTAGAGCACATGTTGTACAAATCCTTTCTTGTGAATCCAACACCAAGCAAATGAACCGGAGCTCGCAATGAATTTTCTCATAATGAGGTGCTTCCCGATTCCCATGGATCCCATTGATAATATCTCGGATCTCTCGCGCGTCGTTGATCGTCCTATGGGACCGAAGAAACGGAGTCCGACATGGTTCAGCTGGGTCATGGTTATGTTTGTCACGAAAATCTTCAACAACCCGTAAACCAGTTCTTCCATCAAACTTGACCACCAAACGTGCCTTGCAGCCGCAGCGAGACTCAGTGTCCGTGCCTATATACACGGCCTTCCGTGGTCGGCTGGTTTTTGGGACGTCCGCCTCGTCCGGAACACACAAAACGCCTTAACCGAATTACTCCATCATCAAACCGCTTAACCTGGTCAAGCCGGATGCTGAACCCATAATCTTTAGCATATCTCGTTGTAGAAAGAATATGCTGCCGCTTCAGTAAATAAAAGTCATCTCTTTTATCATCCAAGTATAAATCCCGATCACTATCGGGATATTCATTGCCATTGCTACCTTTGTGTGGTTTCTCAGGCTGACTAGCGCTCGGCGTCGCCTGCAAGTAGAAAACGTAGGCATTAATTAAAACTATAAATTTATGTGTTCCAGCTATATAAGACCGATAAAAAAGAGATAACAACCTGGCTCATGTCAACAGAATCCTCGGGAACCGATGCACCTTCCACATCATCGGTGTGGCCCGTGTCCAAGTCAGATTCACCGTAATAGTCGTACTCAAGCTGCGTGTCAAATTGTTCCTGTAATTTATTAATGCATTTCGAAATTTAGTAACCGTAAATTTTACAGATTGCCATCATTTCATGCATCATTTTATGTCACCGTATGAGTCACTACACATACCTCACTAGTATTTAGACTGTCCGTGTGTTCACCATGGTTCTCATCATTTTGATCGTCCGTGTGTTCGCTATGGTTGTCAACATTATCAAATTCATCGTACGCAATCTGCATAAATTATGACATGAGGAACCATATATAATTTGATGATGCTCGGACTGCTGGTAATCGAAATGAAAAATAGTGGCTCACATCAAACTCATCTTCGCTCCAGCCGGCTTCGTGCTGCAAATTTTCCTCCATTTCGAGTCATCGGAATTATAGCCGACGTACTCGTTTTGTTCCTCAATCATACCAGATATAGAGTTCTCCATATTCCGTAGTATTGGACCATAATTAGAATTGAAAAACCGGCAGAATTGCGTCCTCTTACTATGCTACAAGATGAAGTCATGGTACCTGTAATTTTAAACCCTAGCGGGGAAGATGCCGAGCCGGTGGCGCGCCTTTCCAAGGTCGTCGATCTGCGGGGGGCTTCGCGCGCGGTCGGCGGCGTCGACGTGCGAAACAACCACCGGCGGCGACGGACGTGCCGGCAACAACCGCCGACGGCCGGGCCGGCAACAACCGCTTGCGTTCAACCTAGCGACGGCGTGGAACAGCTCGATCAGATCTCCAGTGCCGATGAAAACGATGCATGCAATGGGAGCTAATCACGGTGATTAGCTTAGCACGTGGGACCCACCCACGTGGGGTCGTCCGTATAGATACGCCCAGGCCCTGTATACCCATACGAGTCTTGCACTGGGCTTGGATATGGGTTTCGGCGGGCAGCACAAAAAAAACAAAATCGGGACCACCGTACCCCTTCGGCGATAAGTCGCGAGTTTGGAGAGGGTGCGCACCGAAGCACACCTCTTTTTCACATTGATGCAGTCTGTTTCAAACACCACTCTTCCAATACCTGAAATATCTGCCATGTCGATTGCTTTGGAGAGAGCTAATGCTCAGCTTGGAAGCTAGCCATCTTTCGCATGCATCGGTGCTCGAACAGAAGCAGTACACACATCAGCATCACTGTTTCTGCATATAGCTCGCCATCCTCCGTTTCGTGCCTGCTCCATAAAGGTTGCATCAGTGTTGATTTTGACGAATTTTTTAGGTGGTGCTCTCCAACGACCAACAGGAGCAATCACAGACTCCTTTTTTTTGCTAGCAAGTGTTGCCATTCGTATGTACTCTCTTCATGCACATGTAAGATGTTTTAGATATTTTTGAAGTAGACTAGATACAAACTAAATGAAGTGAACCTACACACTAAAAGTAGACTAGATATAAACAAAAGTGAGTGAACCTATAAGATGGCTAAAACATCATACATTTCTGTACGGATGGAGTATGTCTCATGACAGCAAACTGAAATTGTTCTATGGTCTGTTGTTGCTCCCCATGATTCCATTTATTTTGTTCAGACAACCAGCTCCAGAGGAAAGAAATAACCTATAGCTTTTCTTTTTCCGGCAAGAGCAATATTTCCTGTAGCACTTCCGAAGTAGAACAACATGGTAGAAGCTTGAGCCTCACATCTTGCAACTGCAGTGCACGCCATCTTTGTTTTGCGAACTTGCAGGTTAGAAAAAGGTGTCCACCGTCCTCGAAATAATTATGGCAGACATCACATTTAATGTCTAGCTCCACACCTTGGCGTGCAATGTTCATGTACCGCGGGTGGCAGTTGTATGCAAATCTCCACATAAAATGGTGAACCTTTGGTGGACACTGAACCTTCCAAATCTTGCTAAAAAAAACCGGAAAACCAAAAATGATCTCGGGTGCATATGCACCCTATATGTATAAAACATATTTCAAAAACCAAAAAAATTTAGGGAAAAAATTTACCATGTACAGATATATGTTCTATGTGTGCGCGTAAAGTTTCACATGAAACTGACAATTTTTGTATCCTGTGTAAAAAAGACAAACAATGATTCGAGAAATAGACTATTTTAGCACAAAAAAATTGTGTTTTTTGCACAGGGCACAAAACATATCTGTTTTTGCTGAAACAACTTTATGAGCACGTAACATGTCAAGGTATACATAAAGAATTTTTATTTGTATTTTTTTAACATTTGTAAATATATTTAATATGCATTTTAAATAAAGGGTGCATATGCACTGGGTGCAGAAACACCCTGTCAAAAAAAAACTCTTTTCAGAGTGGTAAAGTCAGAGCCTTGTCCTTCCCTATGTGTAGACGGTTGGCGTGTCAATCTCATAGGGAACCACGGATCCTTCCATATACGAACATTAGAACCATCGCCAATACATCAAATGACACCTTCGTTCAACATATTTATCCCTTTGAACATACTCCTCCACACATAGCTCAAATCTGGCCGATAAAACATCACCGTTCGGAAAATATTTTGCACGTAAGACACGATCACAAAGGGTATCCGAAGCTTGTACCACCCCTGCTTGGCGAGCATGGCCATGTTAAAAGATTACAAGTCATGAAACCCCAGACTGCCTCCTTCCTTAGGTAGTTTCATTTTTTTCCATCCTACCCAATGCATTCTATCGACCTAATCATTTTGCAACCACAAATATTGGCAGACCATCTTTGCTGTATCATCACATAGAGTTTTCGAGAGATCGAAACATGCCATAGCATAAATAGGAATCGTGTTAGCCACTGGTTTAATAAGAATCTCGTTTGCCGCTGTTGACATGAGCTTCTCCTTCCATCCTTGTATCCTCTTCTAAATTCTTTCTTTTATATAGGCAAATCACCTTTTCCTAGATCGACCAATATATGTTGGTAATCCTTGGTACTTCCCCACTTTTGCTTCTGGTCCAAGTTCCAAAGCTTGTAGCATCAAGTTCCTAAAATTATTTCTTGCATTAGAACTAAACATGACAGATGATTTGTCTCTATTTATCATGTGACCCGAGCACTCCTCATACACTTGCAAAATAACTTTTATACCTTCTACACTTTAGACATTGGTCTCCATGAGAAGTAGTGAATCATCAGCAAACAAGAGATGGTTTACTCTAGGAGTAGTAGGAGCAAGTTTTATACTCCCTCCGATTCATATTACTTGCCATGAGCATGTACCTAGAACTAAAATATATCTAGATACATTTATATTAGTGACAACTAATATAGATCGGAGGGAGTACCATTAATCAAATCATCATTTTGTGCCTTGTTCAACATCGCCGAAAACCTCTAACTTGGAGAACAACATTTGTGAGATCACCATTAATTCTGAAGCGATATGAGACTTCTCCATCATGCCTTCTAGAAACAGCCACTCCAATCTATCATATGCTTTGCTCATATGCTTGCTCTATGTGTTGCGCGTCCTGGAGCAGCAGTTGGGCGTGCTCTCCACCTTTTCTTTTTGTAAACTGGTCTGGGAAACTACCGGTGTGGGAAACGGAATATTTTTAGCCAACACTGCTCACTGGATATCTCAATATGTAGTCGGCATGTGTCTTACCGACTATTGTATGGGAGTCGCTGGTGGAGATGCTCTTATACACTCTATATGCTTGGTCTACGCCGGCTGCTTGTCTCGAGTTGGCTTTACATGGTCTGGTCAGACCTTCGGTTCGCTTTGGTCGATCAACGCACCCCTGTTGTCCTTGGATCGAGGATAGGGATGGCACCTGTAGGGTATGGTTTCGGGTAGAGCCATCCCATACACATTGCCTTAGATCTTACCCGTCACCCGTACCCATACCAGTCAACAGGTACAAGTTTTTCCCATGCCTATCGACCGACAGGGTAAATGGGTACTTGCGGGTAAAAATACATGTGCTTACAACACATCAAATTAATAAAAAAAAATATGACAAGAATCAAAGCAATCCTAAATAGATTTAATCCTCACTAATCTACCCACGATTGTGAGACCGAAAAGCATGAGATTCAACGTAGCAACGCAATGTGAAGGCATGATTAGGGGGAAAATAAGTAGTTTAAAATATTATGGCTACCCACTTGTGAAATTTAGATGGGTAAATGGGTATGCAGATATGGATTCTACGATCGCATGACTGTACTTGCTCTACTCAATGGGTACGATATTATCTCATTCATAAACTCATGGGTACGCGGGTCATGGGTACCTATTGCCTCGCCAGGACGCGTTGCTTGGTGTAAGTGTGACTGACGGTGGGGTCTTTAACACGATGTTCCTCGCACAGCAAACATGAGCACTCTTGTCTTGTCTTGTCTTCCAAAAGGCTAAAAATAAACCAGGATAAATTACAGGTGTGTCCACCAACATCGCCGGGCCCCGAAACACAAAACCCGCTCCTATTTATAACCCACGCCCTCCTTAGCAGGCGCCGGAAATTTCGTGGAACGAGAATGATCGGCGACAGCGCTCGCGCAACGAGATCGATCTCAGCGGAGGCAAGGATTTGATCTTTTGCGACGAGCAGCTGATGATCAAGTTGGATCGATACGATAGGAGGATCGATCGACCGATTGAGGAGTACGTCGTCGCCGGCGGGCCGGCCGGCCGTTGGTCTCCTCTTTCCTTTTGTTAATTTGCTTGCATGAGCAGAGGATGCGGGTGGTGGCTGATGAGGAGGACATGCTGCCGTCCACGCCGGGGAAGGTGAAGATCGAGCGTGCGGGCACGATGAGCCGGCAGCTGCACCGGTGCTTCGCGTCCACGGGGACCATGTTCCTGTGGGCGCTCTTCCTGGTAGCCATGACCGCCACATACCTCAGCTTCCATTCCTTCGTCGACACCTCGTCGCGCTACTTTGCCGCGTCCTGGGGCGGGCTGCACTGGGAGCGCCAGATCCGCGCGTCGGCATCGCCACGCCGGCCGCCAGGGTCGGCGGAGGGCGCCGGCCTGTCCGTGCTGGTGACCGGCGCCGCCGGGTTCGTGGGCACGCACTGCTCGCTGGCCCTACGGAAGCGCGGCGACGGCGTCGTGGGCATTGACAACTTCAACAAGTACTACGACCCGTCGCTCAAGAAGGCCCGGCGCGCGCTGCTGGCGTCGCACGGCGTGTTCGTGGTGGAGGGCGACATCAACGACGGCCGCCTCCTCACCAAGCTCTTCGACGTGGTGCCCTTCACCCACGTCCTCCACCTCGCCGCCCAGGCCGGGGTCCGGTACGCCATGGAGAACCCGGCGTCGTACGTGCACTCCAACATCGCCGGCCTCGTGTCCCTCCTCGAGGCCTGCAAGGACGCCGACCCGCAGCCGGCCGTCGTCTGGGCGTCCAGCTCCTCCGTGTACGGCCTCAATGACGCCGTGCCATTCTCGGAGGCGCACCGCACGGACCGTCCCGCTTCGCTCTACGCCGCCACCAAGAAGGCCGGCGAGGAGATCACCCACACCTACAACCACATCTACGGCCTATCCGTCACCGGCCTCCGCTTCTTCACCGTGTACGGTCCCTGGGGCCGCCCCGACATGGCGTACTTCTCATTCACCCGCAACATCCTCCAGGGGAAGCCCATCACCGTGTACCGTGGCAAGGACCATGTCGACCTCGCACGGGATTTCACATACATCGACGACATCGTGCGCGGGTGCCTGTCGTCGCTCGACACGGCGGGCCGGAGCACGGGGACGGGAGGGAGGAAGCGTGGGCCGGCGCCGTACAGGATCTTCAACCTGGGGAACACGGCGCCGGTGACGGTGCCGACGCTGGTGTCCATCCTGGAGCGGTACCTCCGGGTTAAGGCGAAGAAGAACGTGGTGGAGATGCCGGGGAACGGGGACGTGCCCTTCACGCACGCCAACATCAGCCTCGCGCGGGAGCAGCTCGAGTACAAGCCCACGACGAGCCTGGAGATGGGGCTCAAGAAGTTCGTCAGATGGTACCTCTCGTATTACGGATACAACCGGGGAACACACACCTTCAACAACTTGTGACTGATGATCTGTTAGCGTTGATGTACTCTGCGTAGTAAATATGTATGCTTCATTTTTCTCCTTTTGTTTGGCTGGGTCCTCCACTCTCTGATCAGACTGACCATCTTGTTTCTTTAATTGATGAGGAATTACGAGGAAGATATTCTTTGTTGGTGATGAGGAGACAAGGCAGAAAGGTTTTTCTCTCTTGAGAATGTGTGCTCGTTTGAAAGATTTTTCTGTCTTGAGAATGTGTGAAGCATTCTGAAATTTTAAAATTACGTCAATCCCTCTATGTTAAAATTTGGGCGCTAATGGCGCTAGCACCGCGTCACGGCAGGACTCTCTCGCATAAAATTGTTAATGGTTGTTATGTTGTGGGCCCTGGAAACTTTGCCATGTGGTACAAAAACAGAAGTTGCCAAGATCTAACGGCTCACGATGAGTTCGCTCGGTGGGACTAAATTTGCTCTATATAATTTTGGTCAAATTTAAGTGTGTATTAGTTTTTCTCATAATTGAAAGTTTTTTTTCGAAAGCTCATAATTGAAAGTTTGACCAAGTATGAAATACTTACTGTATGAAATCATATATTGGATGATGGCTCTAATAATATTGATTTGATGTTGTAATTGGTGATACATTTTCCAGTAATAATTGGTCAAATTGTGCGGAGTTTTACTTGACCATATCTAAAATTTGGTATATGGCACAAATGGAGTATTGATGTACTGCATGCATAACAAGTAACCCTGCAAAATTTAGTTAAATCTAGTCATTAAGAAAAATTATAGGGCATCCATCAATTTTCACTATAGAAACCGTAAATCTGAGTTCGCAACTACCGGTTCATCACATAAAAATTGACACAGAAAATGCATCAAAAGGCACAAACATGTCATTATAGGCCAAGACTAGGTGTAGGAACCGAAAATGAAAATTTTGTTCATTGTTTGGTGCATTTTGTTTGGTAGACGCCAATTCTAGAATCATTTGCAACCCTGCTTACAGCGGTCATCCCTATCTTCATGCTTAGGCTCCAGCAAATTCCATCTTGCGTACGGTGAAACTGGAGCCGTGTAGCGAATTTGGTCGAAATAGCAATCAGACTATATGATTTTTGATTCAGAAGTGGGACATGTAGAGAATGAATGTGGATTTGAATAACATATTTTGTTGAATTATATCATATTCAGATATTGCACAGTAATAGTTCGGACTTGAATCGCAAAGGGAATATACCATATGCATACACGAGGAATGTATTGTTACACAAATGCGTGATTAAAGATCCAACTATTGCACAATACACATTTGTACAAACAAATGCGTTTTCAACAAAACTACATGGGTATTCAAAGTATGAACCAATAAAGTTTCTACACTAAAAGATACATAAACATGAGTATTAGTATGTATACACAATTACCACACATAAAACACTTGATGATAGTAAAGAAAATCTAGTTAAAGCACTAGCAAGCATTTGTGCCATCTGGTAGACCAAAATTTAAGCCACGTATTATTAGTTAGTACTTAACTTTTTACAAATATAAATCAGACAACCATATTCAGAAGATTGGGGTATCATCTTGTAAAAATGGATTATCATATATTTTCGTACATTATAAATACCACATACAATCAAATGGAGCCGGATTTGGACCGAATTGTGTTTGGATGCCAGAAACTCTTATTGTTTCGTATACCATCGGGCTTAGAAGTGGTTTATGTCAGAAATTATTCCAAGCACTCTCAACCCTAATTTTGAGCATCCCAATCCCCTCCTCAATCTTTCTTTTGGTCATGAAGAAATAAAGAGAGGGACCACCTCTCCAACAACGAACGGCGACGACCTCCTCTCCGACAACGGCAACCCCCTCCTCTACGATGACCACCTCCTCTTCGACGACCACCTCCGACGCTCGGCTCCACCACCACTCCGCTACCGTCGGCGACCTGCTCCTCTCATACGACAGCGACCACCTCCGAACGCCCGATACGTGCATTTTGTATAATCATTATTGCTACATATAGAGTTAGTTTTCATTGTTATTTGCCTTCATACATTGTTATTTATGCATATTTATATGATTTCAGGGACTTTCCTACAAAGTCCCCTTTATTGATATTTAATTCCTAGGAGGCAGAAAACCTCTTTTTTGTATTTTGTTTGTTTCAGACTTTCTGGATCGCAAAATTCGAGGAAAAATTACCTGATCGGTTTTTCACCCGAAGGAAGGCTATGAGAGAAGGAAACAAGCGAGAAGGGCCACGAGGTGCAAATGAGCACAGGTGGCACGACCCAACTTCCTAGTCGCGCCACCTACATTCGTTCGCACCTCGGACATCGTTTTGGCCCCCCTTTTATCCCAGAAGCTCCATTTCACTGGAAAACCTAAACCGTATTTTTCTCGAGATTTATTGAGGCGGCGGTGGAGGCGAAAGTCCTCTCCTACTCCGGGAGAGGGCAGATCCTGCTGCACCGGTGCTTCCGGTGAAGGGGAAAGTGACGCCATCGACATCCCCACTCCTCCTTGGCTTGGAAGGAGGCATCTCCATCAACATCTCCACCAGCACCGTCACCATCTACGAGATCGGCGTTATTCCACTCATAGTTTGTGTTGAACTGAAACCTGCATATTGTTATTAGTGTTGTTGCATGTTTGTGATTGGTACTTTGTCATTATTGGTGGGGAGATTGTATATTCAGATTATGTTGGAACCATTATGCCTCTGGTCCATATTATGTTTGTCACTTGTGAGTAGTTCCCCACGTTCCTGAGGGCATAGGTTGATTTGGCTATGATTCTATATGATGTGCAATGAGTATTTGGTCAAGTTTTCTATCTTTTATGTTGTTCTATGATGGTTTTATGCGAATGTCGAATTCATATTACTTCACCTATATGGGCTCATAGGGCTGCACTTTGATGTAACGCATTAGTGTTGGAGGGGTCAGAATGACAGAAACCGTCTTCCAACACTATGGGTTGCATTAGAGGGGTTTATGTTAGGGACCCTAAATCTTATTGTTATGATGGGATATTTATGTCTTAATGATTCCTTTATGCGCATGAAAATGGCTCTAGGACCCATCATAAGGGGTGTATTTGCTCATGCTTATGGCTGCACCTAATTAAGGCTCCGCTCCTAATTGAATAAAACTTGACAAGATATTTACCATGTTGTTTAGAACTCATATGCTAGTGAATCCATGCTGCTCTCGGGAACCTTTGTCTCATATAAGCACATACACTTGAGCTTGTCCTCTTGCTGCATATAGGATTGGGATTTTCTCTCATTGAGAGCATTTAATTATTTGCTATTTACTTTCCACACTTTATTTTTATTGCAAACTATATACCCAAAACACAAAAACCGTCACTTTATTATTAATGCTTTCTTGTTATTTTGCTAACCAATACCTTCAGCTACTAATGGGTTCGACAACCTTTCTTTACTAAAAACTACTACAATTGATCTCCTGCACTTGGGAGCCATCAAGACACTTTTCTGGCGCCGTTGTCGGGGAGCGTAGCGCTATTGGTAAGTGAATGGTAAGGAAGCTTTTACTTTTTTACTATTTGCTATTAACATACAAATTCACATGGGGTTAAATATGTCCTTTCAGTTAGGCAGCTGATGCACAAAGAAACACCAAGTGATCAAATAAATCTTTTCTCCACAATTAGTTTTCATACCATTCCCTCTTTAATAGATTGTCATATGTTACAATGTTATTTATAACCATCAACCACATGAATATCTTGATCCTAAGAGGAATATGCAATTATACATGCATTTGTAGTCTATAATTGGCAAAGTTCTCAAATGGAGGTACATGGATCTCACTGAAAATCTCCTCCTATTTCAATCAAATCAAATCATAACCATATTGATTGTGCATGGAGTAGTTCCCATAACTACTTTTACCAAGTGAGCGTGGTTATATTTATGCAATAAAAATGGTCTTATGGACCTCCGAGGATTTCAAGATGCATGTAGCTCAGATTTATTCATATGAAACTACAACATAATCATGTCCAGGTCTAACATCTAGAAATATCACAACATGTAGCACAAAAAATGCAACCCTTAACAACAAACGTAAACATCAAACATGCCATCTAGCTAGCACTAAAATCATCGAAACAACGCCTTCAAGAAGGATGCAACCGTCGTAAAGAAATGCTTTCAAAACTAGCATTTGAATGCCATAACATGGGCTTTCACCTTAGAGCTCAGAAAGGTATTTGAGACAAACTTTAGATATAAGATGTCGGTGAATGCCGATGATTCCAATCGAATACAACCAAGGAATACTAGATCAAGTCTTTCTCCTTGACGCCAAAACCCATATTACTCGACCCAACAAATGAAGGAGAGTCTATTCCCAGTGAGTAATTCAATGTTTGTTGTGGAAGTGGAAAATGAATTGTCCTTCACTTGTTTCCTGTGGCGGCAAAAGATCTTGTGAAACCGTACAATGTCATGATTCTAAGGGGCATGCTAAACCGATGACATGGTTCTATGGTGTCTTCCCTCTGTTCTCATGGACACGATGCCTACCATATTGGCACCACTGACCCGTAATGCCGATCACCATATGTGCGGAGGCATGATGGCGTGTAAAGCACACGTCCGTTGGGAACCCCAAGAGGAAGGTGTGATGCGTACAGCAGCAAGTTTTCCCTCAGAAAGAAACCAAGGTTTATCGAACCAGGAGGAGCCAAGAAGCACGTTGAAGGTTGATGGCAGCGGGATGTAGTGCGGCGCAACACCAGGGATTCCGGCGCCAAAGTGGAACCTGCACAACACAACCAAAGTACTTTGCCCCAATGAAACAGTGAGGTTGTCAATCTCACCGGCTTGCTGTAACAAAGGATTAGATGTATAGTGTGGGTGATGATTGTTTGCAGAAAACAGTAGAACAAGTATTGCAGTAGATTGTATTCAATGTAAAAGAATAGGACCGGGGTCCACAGTTCACTAGAGGTGTCTCTCCCATAAGATAAACAGCATGTTGGGTGAACAAATTACAGTCGGGCAATTGACAAATAGAGAGAGCATGACAATGCACATACATGATATGATAAGTATTGTGAGATTTAATTGGGCATTACGACAAAGTACATAGACCGCTATCCAGACATGCATCTATGCCTAAAAAGTCCACCTTCGAGTTATCATCCGAACCCCTTCCGGTATTAAGTTGCAAACAACGAGACAATTGCATTAAGTATGGTGCGTAATGTAATCAATAACTACATCCTCGGACATAGCATCAATGTTTTATCCCTAGTGGCAACATCACATCCACAACCTTAGAACTTTCCGTCACTCGTCCCGGATTTAATGGAGGCATGAACCCACTATCGAGCATAAATACTCCCTCTTGGAGTTAAGAGTAAAAACTTGGCCAGAGCCTCTACTAATAACGGAGAGCATGCAAGATCATAAACAACACATAGGTATAGATTGATAATCAACATAACATAGTATTCTCTATCCATCGGATCCCGACAAACACAACATATAGCATTACAAATAGATGATCTTGATCATGTTAGGCAGCTCACAAGATCCGACAATGAAGCACATGAGGAGAAGACGACCATCTAGCTACTGCTATGGACCCATAGTCCAGGGTGAACTACTCACTCATCACTCCGGAGGCGACCATGGCGGTGAAGAGTCCTCCGGGATATGATTCCCCTCTCCGGCAGGGTGCCGGAGGCGATCTCCTGAATCCCCCGAGATGGGATTGGCAGCGGCGGCGTCTCTGGAAGGTTTTCCGTATCGTGGCTCTCGGTACTGGGGGTTTCGCGACGGAGGCTTTAAGTAGGCGGAAGGGCAGCCTCGGGAGGGTCACGGGGGCCCCACACAGCAGGGCCGCGCGGGCCCTATGCTGGCCGCGCCGCCCTAGTGTGGCGGCGCCCCGTGGCCCCACTTCGTCTTCTCTTCGGTCTTCTGGAAGCTTCGTGGCAAAATAGGACCCCGGGCGTTGATTTCGTCCAATTCCGAGAATATTTCCTTACTAGGATTTCTGAAACTAAAAACAAGCAATCGGCTCTTCGGCATCTCGTTAATAGGTTAGTGCCGGAAAATGCATAAATACGACATAAAGTATGCATAAAACATGTAGATATCATCAATAATGTGGCATGGAACATAAGAAATTATCGATACGTCGGAGACGTATCAGCATCCCCAAGCTTAGTTCTGCTCGTCCCGAGCGAGTAAACGATAACAAAGATAATTTCCGGAGTGACATGCCATCATAACCTTGATCATACTATTGTAAGCATATGTAATGAATGCAGCGATCAAAACAATGGTAATGACATGAGTAAACAAATGAATCATAAAGCAAAGACTTTTCATGAATAGTACTTTCAAGACAAGCATCAATAAGTCTTGCATAAGAGTTAACTCAAATAAATCAAAGTAAAGGTATTGAAGCAACACAAAGGAAGATTAAGTTTCAGCGGTTGCTTTCAACTTGTAACATGTATATCTCATGGATATTGTCAATGTAAAGTAATATAACAAGTGCAATATGCAAGTATGTAGGAATCAATGCACAGTTCACACAAGTGTTTGCTTCTTGAGGTGGAGAGAGATAGGTGAACCGACTCAACATAAAAGTAAAAGAGAGGCCCTTCGCAGAGGGAAGCATTGATTGCTATATTTGTGCTAGAGCTTTGGTTTTGAAAACAAGAAACAATTTTGTCAACGGTAGTAATAAAGCATATGTATCATGTAAATTATATCTTACAAGTTGCAAGCCTCATGCATAGTATACTAATAGTGCCCGCACCTTGTCCTAATTAGCTTGGATTACCGGGATTATCATTGCAATACACATGTTTTAACCAAGTGTCACAAAGGGGTACCTCTATGCCGCATATACAAAGGTCTAAGGAGAAAGCTCACATTTGGATTTCTCGCTTTTGATTATTCTCAACTTAGACATCCATTGATGTAGCCCCGCCTATCGTCGATGCTACACCATGGCCAAGGTGTTCCCCAAGTGGACCGACAACCCGAACCGAAGCCATACACGACAAGGTGAACTCTATCCTCTCTACCCTCGATCTCGGTACCCACTTGAATGGTGTACTACCTCATGCAAGTTTATGTGTCATTAGGTATAAGTCTAATCAAGGACATGAGGAGGAGGAGGTTACACCATTGTTCAAGGAAGAAGAAGAAAGGAAGAAGAACATGAGAAGAGGAGAAGAAGGAAAGAAGGAAGAAGAGAAGAGAGGAAGAGAGAGTGGAGGCCGGAGCCTCCACCAAGGTGTGGCCGGAGCCTCCCAGGCTGCCAGGCCGGCCACCTTCAAGGCCGGAGCCTCCAGGGAGCATAGGCCGGAGCCTCCACCCTCCCCCATGGCCGGTACCACTCCATGGAGGTGGCCAGGCGCGGGTTGGAGCAAGGCCGGTACTACCGGCCATGCATGGCCGGTACTACCGGGCAGTGCTGGCCGCCCCATTCTGGCCGCCCGCGGGAAAAGAAGGCCAGAGCGGTACCTTCGGCCGTGGTACCGCCCGAGGTACCGCTCATGCGCCCAACCATACTGGATGTTTCGACCAGATTTTGGTGTATTTCCGGTACCACGGCCGGTACCTCCGCCCGAGGTACCGCTCGTGCACTTTTCCCTCGAATCTGAACCATCCCTTCACATCTGGACGCTCCGAAATCATTCAGCTGTAATCCCTACTTTACCCCTGCCTGTAAGTGAGCCTATATGTGCTCCCGTACCTGCACTTTGCTAGGGTTAGACAAGATTTGGCTTAGAGTAGATTCTTGAGCTTTGTCTCCCTAGGGTATCATCCCTCTGTAATCAAGGCCACCCTTGTTGTTGATTGGATATGTGAGTGAGATTCTAGTGTGGTGCACTCTCTCTCCCTCACCGATCTTCGTCTCCAACACCGGTCTCTCACCTCGGAATTCTACCGCGGTCTCTTCCGTGGGTGATTCTATTCGGCGTGGTCCATCGAGCCACGAGGGTAATCATCGGTTGTATCGGGTTGGTGTGCGTGCGTGTGTCCTCGCGTTCATCGTGTTCTTCGTGCTCTTCCTCTTTTCCCCTTTCGATTCCGGGTCAATTCGCAAGATCGGGCCACAAACGGGGTCTTAGACCTCATCATATGGTATCAGCAGCCTTTGGTTTCCGCGAATTTGACCCCCCACCCACCCAATTTCATCTCTGAAAAATTTCCCAAAAAATTCCCCAAAAATAACCCTAATTTGCCTTTTGATGGATCTGCGATTTTGTTGCGTTTTGAGTGGTTTTGGTCCATGGATTTGGTGTCTCTTGTGTTGATCTACTATTTCCCCCACTTTCTAGCCACAAATTTCTTCAAATTTCGAGTTTTGGGTCAATTTGGTTGGCTTTTGGGAAGAACAAGAGAGAGAAAGGGAAGAACACCTCGCGTGAGCTCCCAGGAAAAGGAAGAGCTGAGCGGTACCTACGGGTGGAGCCTCCACCCGTGCACGAGCGGTACCTCCGGGTGGAGGCTCCACCCTCCACTACCGCTCCTCCTTCCCCAAGCCGGCCACCACCACCGTGTCCGCCCCACCACCACCGACCACCACTACCCCTCTCCGCAGCCGGCAAGCACCGCCACCCCCCTTAATCATCGGCAAACACCGCCACCCCCCTAAATCACCGGCAAACACCGCCACCCCCCCAAACCATCGGGAAACACCGCCGCGGCAAACCACTGATGGCGTGTATTTCACACGTTCGTTGGGCAACCCCAAGAGGAAGGTATGATGCGCACAGCAGCAAGTTTTCCCTCAGAAAGAAACCAAGGTTTATCGAACCAGGAGGAGCCAAGAAGCACGTTGAAGGTTGATGGCGGCGGGATGTAGTGCGGCGCAACACCGTAGATTCCGGCGCCAACGTGGAACCTGCACAACACAACCAAAGTACTTTGCCCCAACGAAACGAGTGAGGTTGTCAATCTCACCGGCTTGCTGTAACAAAGGATTAACCGTATTGTGTGGAAGATGATTGTTTGCAGAGAAAACAAGTAAAAACAAGTATTGCAGACAGATTTGTATTTCAAGTATTAAAGGATGGACCGGGGTCCACAGTTCACTAGAGGTGTCTCTCCCATAAGATAAAAGCATGTTGGGTGAACAAATTACAGTCGGGCAATTGACAAATAGAGAGGGCATAACAATGCACATACATGACATGATAAGTATAGTGAGATTTAATTGGGCATTACGACAAAGTACATAGACCGCCATCCAACCGCATCTATGCCTAAAAAGTCCACCTTCAGGTTATCATCCGAACCCCTCCAGTATTAAGTTGCAAAGCAACGGACAATTGCATTAAGTATGGTGCGTAATGTAATCAACAACTACATCCTCGGACATAGCGCCAATGTTTTATCCCTAGTGGCAACAAGCACGACACAACCTTAGAACTTTCTCGTCATCGTCCCGTGTGTCAATGCGGGCATGAACCCACTATCGAGCATAAGTACTCCCTCTTGGAGTTAAAAGTAAAAACTTGGCCAGAGCCTCTACTAGAAACGGAGAGCATGCAAGATCATAAACAACACATGTATAATAACTTGATAATTAACATGACATGGTATTCTCTATCCATCGGATCCCGACAAACACAACATATAGAATTACGGATAGATGATCTTGATCATGTTAGGCAGCTCACAAGATCCAACAATGAAGCACAATGAGGAGAAGACAACCATCTAGCTACTGCTATGGACCCATAGTCCAGGGGTGAACTACTCACTCATCACTCCGGAGGCGACCATGGCGGTGTAGAGTCCTCCGGGAGATGAATCCCCTCTCCGGCAGGGTGCCGGAGGAGATCTCCGAGAATCCCCCGAGATGGGATCGGCGGCGACGGCGTCTCCGGAAGGTTTTCCGTATCGTGGTTTTTCGCATCGGGGTTTTCGCGACGGAGGCTTTAAGTAGGCGGAAGGGCGAGTCGGGGGCTAACGAGGGGCCCACACTATAGGTCGGCGCGGCCGGGGCTTGGGCCGCGCCGCCCTATAGCTTGGCCACCTCGTGGCCCCACTTCGTGTGTTCTTCGGTCTTCCGGAAGCTCCGTGGAAAAATAGGGCCCCGGGTCTTCGTTTCGTCCAATTCCGAGAATATTTCGTTACTAGGATTTCGAAACCAAAAACAGCAGAAAACGAGAACCGGCACTTCGGCATCTTGTTAATAGGTTAGTTCCGGAAAATGCACTAATATGACATAAAGTGTGCATAAAACATGTAGGTATCATCAATAATATGGCATAGAACATAAGAAATTATCGATACGTCGGAGACGTATCAAGCATCCCCAAGCTTAGTTCTCGCTCGTCCCGAGCGAGTAAAACGGTAACAAAGATAATTTCGAAGTGATATGCCATCATAACCTTGATCATACTATTTGTAAACATATGTAGTGGATGCAGCGATCAAAACAATGGTAATGACATGAGTAAACAGGTGAATCATATAGCAAAGACTTTTCATGAATAGTACTTCAAGACAAGTATTAATAAGTCTTGCATAAGAGTTAACTCATAAAGCAATAAATCAAAGTAAAGGTATTGAAGCAACACAAAGGAAGATTAAGTTTCAGCGGTTGCTTTCAACTTGTAACATGTATATCTCATGGATAATTGTCAACATAGAGTAATATAACAAGTACAATATGCAAGTATGTAGGAATCAATGCACAGTTCACACAAGTGTTTGTTTCTTGAGGTGGAGAGAAATAGGTGAACTGACTCAACATAAAAGTAAAGAGAATGGTCCTTCAAAGAGGAAAGCATCGATTGCTATATTTGTGCTAGAGCTTTTATTTTGAAAACATGAAACAATTTTGTCAACGTTAGTAATAAAGCATATGAGTTATGTAAGTTATATCTTACAAGTTGCAAGTCTCATGCATAGTATACTAATAGTGCCCGCACCTTGTCCTAATTAACTTGGACTACCGGATCTTTGCAATGCACATGTTTTGACCAAGTGTCACAATGGGGTACCTCCATGCCGCCTGTACAAAGGTCTAAGGAGAAAGCTCGCATTTTGGATTTCTCGCTTTTGATTATTCTCAACTTAGACATCCATACCGGGACAACATGGACAACAGATAATGGACTCCTCTTTAATGCATAAGCATGTGGCAACAATTATTATTCTCATATGAGATTGAGGATATATGTCCAAACTGAAACTTCCACCATGAATCATGGCTTTAGTTAGCGGCCCAAAGTTCTTCTCTAACAACATGCATGCTCCAACCATGAAGGTGGTAGATCTCTCTTGCTTCAGACAAGACGGACATGCATAGCAACTCACATGATATCCAACAAAGAATAGTTGATGGCGTCCCCAGAAACATGGTTATCGCTCAATAAGCAACTTAATAAGAGATAAAGTGCATAAGTACATATTCAATACCACAATAGTTTTTAAGCTATTTGTCCCATGAGCTATATATTGCAAAGGTGAATGATGGAGTTTTAAAGGTAGCACTCAAGCAATTTACTTTGGAATGGCGGATAAATACCATGTAGTAGGTAGGTATGGTGGACACAAATGGCATAGTGGTTGGCTCAAGGATTTTGGATGCATGAGAAGTATTCCCTCTCGATACAAGGTTTAGGCTAGCAAGGTTATTTGAAACAAACACAAGGATGAACGAGTACAGCAAAACTCACATAAAAGACATATGGTAAACATTATAAGACTCCATACCGTCTTCCTTGTTGTTCAAAACTCAATACTAGATGTTATCTAGACTCTAGAGAAACCAAATATGCAAACCAAATTAGCAAGCTCTAAGTATTTCTTCATTAATGGGTGCAAAGTATATGATGCAAGAGCTTAAACATGAGCACAACAATTGCCAAGTATCAAATTATCCAAGACATTTTAGAGTTACTACATGTATCATTTTCCAATTCCAACCATATAACAATTTAACGAAGATGAAACTTCGCCATGAATACTATGAGTAGAGCCTAAGGACATATTTGTCCATATGCAACAGCGGAGCGTGTCTCTCTCCCATAAAGTGAATGCTAGGATCCATTTTATTCAAACAAAACAAAAAACAAAAACAAACCGACGCTCCAAGCAAAGTACATAAGATGTGGCCGAATAAAAATATAGTTTCGGGGAGGAACCTGATAATGTTGTCGATGAAGAAGGGGATGCCTTGGGCATCCCCAAGCTTAGACGCTTGAGTCTTCTTAATATATGCAGGGGTGAACCACCGGGGCATCCCCAAGCTTAGAGCTTTCACTCTCCTTGATCATATTGCATCATACTCCTCTCTTGATCCTTGAAAACTTCCTCCACACCAAACTCGAAACAACTCATTAGAGGGTTAGTGCATAATAAAAATTCACATGTTCAGAGGTGACACAATCATTCTTAACACTTCTGGACATTGCATAAAGCTACTGGACATTAGTGGATCAAAGAAATTCATCCAACATAGCAAAAGAGGCAATGCGAAATAAAAGACAGA
Organism: Lolium rigidum; assembly: GCF_022539505.1. Lineage (NCBI taxonomy): Eukaryota > Viridiplantae > Streptophyta > Magnoliopsida > Poales > Poaceae > Lolium > Lolium rigidum. The sequence goes on along the minus strand of NC_061508.1, from coordinate 32,908,892 downwards.
ATCTGTCAAAACAGAACAGTCCGTAAATATGGATTTTATTAGGCCACCAGACTTGCTCAAACGAAAATGCTCAAATTGAATGAAAGTTGCGTACATATCCGAGGATCATGCTCGTAAATTGGCGTAATTTTCTGAGCTACCTACGGGGAGATAGACCCAGATTCGTGACAGCAAAGAATTCTGGAACTGCGCAGATAATCCAAATCTAGTACTTACTTTTCTATCAAAGACTTTACTTGGCACAACAAAACATAAAACTAAGATAAGGAGAGGTTGCTACAGTAGTAAACAACTTCCAAGACACAAATATAAAACAAAAATACTGGAGTAAAAACATGGGTTGTCTCCCATAAGCGCTTTTCTTTAACGCCTTTCGGCTAGGCGCAGTAAAGTGTATCTCAAGTATTATCGAAGGGTGGTGCACCTACAGCGGGGTTTGGAGTTTTCTCAACCATGCATAGTATATTGGATACATAAGTTTCAGCGTCTCCCTTTTCATTAGTCTTGGGCTTGCTACTCTCATCAAACAAAATTTCAGGAACAAGCCAAGCATAGTTATGTTCTAGTGCATCATTCATAGCTAGGAGTTTACATGGTATTGGTGCTTTGATCTCCCCACCATCATTAATATTATTAGTGTATCTTATTCTATCCATGTCCATCTTTTCAAGGAGACTAACAAAATTAGTATGAGAACCAAGCATATTAAATTTAGCGAAGACTTTTCTAGCCTCTCTTGCTAGACCACCAAATTCTCTAAGAAGGGTTTCTAAAACAAAATCTTTCTTTTCCCCCTCTTCCATATCACCAAGTGTAAGAAACATGTGTTGGATTATAGGATTGAGATTAACAAATTTAGTTTCCAACAGGCGAACTAAAACAGCAGCAGCAATTTCATAAGTGGGAGCAAGGTCTACCAAGTGTCTATCTTCAAAATCTTCAACGGTACTAACATGGGTGAAAAATTCTTCTATATTGTTCTTCCCAACTATAGACCCTTGTCCTACCGGTATGTTCTTTGCGGTAAAATCAAAAGGAAACATGATGAATCAAGTAAAGTAAATGCAAGTAAACTAATTTTTTTGTGTTTTTGATATAGCAAACAAGACAGTAAATAAAGTAAAACTAGCAACTAATTTTTTTGTGTTTTGATATAATGCAGCAAACAAAGTAGTAAATAAAATAAAGCAAGACAAAAACAAAGTAAAGAGATTGAGAAGTGGAGACTCCCCTTGCAGCGTGTCTTGATCTCCCCGCAACGGCGCCGGAAAATATGCTTGATGGCGTGTATTTCACACGTTCGTTGGGCAACCCCAAGAGGAAGGTATGATGCGCACAGCAGCAAGTTTTCCCTCGAAAAGAAACCAAGGTTTATCGAACCAGGAGGAGCCAAGAAGCACGTTGAAGGTTGATGGCGGCGGGATGTAGTGCGGCGCAACACCGGAGATTTCGGCGCCAACGTGGAACCTGCACAACACAACCAAAGTACTTTGCCCCAACGAAACAAGTGAGGTTGTCAATCTCACCGGCTTGTCTGTAACAAAGGATTAACCGTATTGTGTGGAAGATGATTGTTTGCGGAGAAAACAAGTAAAAACAAGTATTGCAACAGATTTGTATTTCAGTATTAAAGGATGGACCGGGGTCCACAGTTCACTAGAGGTGTCTCTCCCATAAGATAAAAGCATGTTGGGTGAACAAATTACGGTCGGGCAATTGACAAATAGAGAGGGCATAACAATGCACATACATGACATGATAAGTATAGTGAGATTTAATTGGGCATTACGACAAAGTACATAGACCGCCATCCAACTACATCTATGCCTAAAAAGTCCACCTTCAGGTTATCATCCGAACCCCCTCCAGTATTAAGTTGCAAAGCAACAGACAATTGCATTAAGTATGGTGCGTAATGTAATCAACAACTACATCCTCGGACATAGCGCCAATGTTTTATCCCTAGTGGCAACAGCACGACACAACCTTAGAACTTTCTGTCACTGTCCCAGGTGTCAATGCAGGCATGAACCCACTATCGAGCATAAGTACTCCCTCTTGGAGTTAAAAGTAAAAACTTGGCCAGAGCCTCTACTAGAAACGGAGAGCATGCAAGATCATAAACAACACATGTATAATAACTTGATAATTAACATGACATGGTATTCTCTATCCATCGGATCCCGACAAACACAACATATAGAATTACAGATAGATGATCTTGATCATGTTAGGCAGCTCACAAGATCCAACAATGAAGCACAATGAGGAGAAGACAACCATCTAGCTACTGCTATGGACCCATAGTCCAGGGGTGAACTACTCACTCATCACTCCGGAGGCGACCATGGCGGTGTAGAGTCCTCCGGGAGATGAATCCCCTCTCCGGCGAGGGTGCCGGAGGAGATCTCCGAATCCCCCGAGATGGGATCGGCGGCGACGGCGTCTCCGGAAGGTTTTCCGTATCGTGGTTTTTCGCATCGGGGTTTTCGCGACGGAGGCTTTAAGTAGGCGGAAGGGCAGAGTCGGGGGCTAACGAGGGGCCCACACTATAGGTCGGCGCGGCCGGGGCTTGGGCCGCGCCGCCCTATAGCTTGGCCACCTCGTGGCCCCACTTCGTGTGTTCTTCGGTCTTCCGGAAGCTCCGTGGAAAAATAGGGCCCCGGGTCTTCGTTTCGTCCAATTCCGAGAATATTTCGTTACTAGGATTTACGAAACCAAAAACAGCGAGAAAACAGGAACCGGCACTTCGGCATCTTGTTAATAGGTTAGTTCCAGAAAATGCACTAATATGACATAAAGTGTGCATAAAACATGTAGGTATCATCAATAATATGGCATAGAACATAAGAAATTATCGATACGTCGGAGACGTATCAACCACCACCACCGCCGCCACCGCGAGCTCACCGATACCACCATCGGCATACCACCGGCAAGCACCGCCACCCCCCTTCATCACCGGCAAACACCGCCACCCCTCCAAACCATCGGTAAGCACCGTCGAGGCACCACCACCACCACCGCCGCCACCGCAAGCTCACCGATATCACCACCGGCATACCACCGCCATCGACGCCAAGCTACTTTGACCCTTTTCTTCCGCTAACTTGTGTTTGCTTGTTCCGGTTTGAGTGCCTTGTTTGTGAAACTAACCCGCAGCTCCGAAGCAAGCGACGACATCCTCGGCACCCCGAACTTGCAAACGTACTCTTGACACCACCGCCATCATCGCAAGTTGTGTGTTCCGACACCGCCTAACATTTTCATCTAGGTATAACTTGCTCCCCACCTTGTAACCCCTCTTCTTTTGCGATCTATCCTATTGAGCATTGCTTTTTGAGTGTTGCGAGACATTGCACGTGGCCCCGCATTGTGAGGTGTGTGTCGTGTTGAGTAAAGCATCCAAGCAAACACTCGTGTGGCAAGATAGCAAAAGCGAGGCTAACGCTAACATAGTGTGTGAAAAAAGCCCCAAAAACACAAAAAGAGTGCAAGTCGCACCATACATCCATACATACAAAAGTGTGATAGTGCCACCATAGATACAAACGAGTGCAAGTGCCACCATATACAAAAGAGAAAAAGCTTTTAAGCAAAAGAGAGATAAGAGAAGAGAGGCCACGTGTGAATCTTGTTGTCTCTTCATTTGCAACCAAAGCTTTGATCTCTTCTTGTGTTAGTGTGACACCGAGCACCCTTGCTTAAGGGCTTCTTACACTTTTCCGCTCATTCCTTGGTCGCACTAACCCCGTTCATCTCGTGTGTGCGTTCCATATCTTTTCCGTGTTTATAGTGATCATCGCTTTGACATTTGAATTTTTGGATTTCACCCACTCTTGACAATATACTTGATTTCGGATTTCGTCTTTTGGCTTTCCACCATACTCACCTAACACCATATTTGCTAGCTTTTGCGTGTGTTTTTGTGTGAGTTCCCGATACAATTGATTTTGACCTCGGCTTGTTGGATCACCCCGATCTTATCATACCACGGTAAGGTTGCGAGGTAGTGTTCTTCCACTAACATACACCATATAGATCTTGTCGTGCTAACATGTATAGCGATGAAGAAGATACGGAGGAGTACACGGAGCACTTCGAGGAGGATACCTCTTCAAGCACCGCGGATGTGGAGGAACATGTGGAGCTCTACTCCGACCATAGCTCCCCAAGCATCACCGACATGTCCGACATCGAGGAGCTCGACAACGACCATAGCTCCCCAAGCATCACCGACATCTCCGACATCGAGGAGCTCGACAACGACCATGGCTCCCCAAGCATCATCGACATGGACGACATGGTGGAGCGCCATCTTGAGGACGACTTCGACGAGCTCTACATCGACAATGGCTCACCAAGCATGGACGACATGGTAGAGCAACGCCACGCCTTCGGCATCGACACCATGGCGGAGCCTAACCTCGACTTCACCATGAACAACGCCGGTGCTCCCACATACCCCTACTTGGCCTATGGAGCTACATATGAAGATGGAGGACCTCCACGATGGCACCATCATATGGATCATCAAGAGCGTCCCCATCATGTGCGTCATCGACACACTTCTCCGACCTCCACAAGGCGCCACCATGAGAGTGCTTATGCACAAGATCGTCGATCTCAAGTACAACATATGGAGCATCAAGAGCGTCTTCAACATGATCGTCACCGACACTCTTCTCCAAGCTCCACAAGGCGCCGCAAGCAACATGCCAAGCCGCATGAGCCATCATCTAGGCATGGCAAGGACCGTCATCGACTCACACCATCTCATGATAGTCGTCGACCACTACCACCTCATGGTCTACATCGACATACGTCACCACATGAGCTTCGCCGCCACAAGCCACTTCATGATCGCCATCGACCAACATCCCCCAAGGATCTTCGACGACACTCATCAAGACATGGTGATCAAGCACGACGACGAGAGCCTCATATGGCCACTTCCACCTCTTGCACCACCACCACAATGGCCCCTAGCTCGTCATATGCCTATGGACTCCGATGCTACAAGTGCAAGCAACAAGGCCACCTCCCACGGGAATGTCCCAATCTCCTATGTGGGGTATGCAAGGCCAAGGGTCATGAGGCATGGCAATGCACAAAGCCAAGCGCCAAGACGCTCTACTTCGACGAGCTACAAGCCCAAGCCACCAAGAAGCCTACGGCGCCCACACTTCACGATGAAGACCTCCAAGGCCATCACAAGGATGATGTGGATCCGAGCCTAGCTCTCCACAACACTACGGCGCCACCGACGGAGGACGACTTGGGAGGCGATGGAGTTGAGATGGTTGAGCATGGGATTTTCCCTTCAACCAAGGAGGCGCATGGAGATGAGGAAGTCGAGCCTACTCCTATATGCTTGATTGATGAGTTGGTACCAATCCCATGTGAGCATGAGAGCCACTTAGCCCACTTGAGTGAGAGTGAAAGTGAGTTGAGTGACTTCCACCCCATATGTGAGTTTGAGTGCTTCCGTTTGGAGGACATGAGTGATACACAAAGTGAGTTGAGAGAGGTAGATGATAGGTCCATGGAGGACATCGCATTTGCTAACACATTAACCTCTCCCTCGTTTGTGTCTTCTTATGTTGCACTAGGTTCCACGGAGGACGAGTTCCCGCTCATGGAGACGATGTACATGGTGCATGAAGATGATGATATCTCACCATGCTTGCTCCAAGATGGATATGTCGACCACATGGATCCTCCTACTTCCACAACACCTACTTCAAATGAGTCGGCCTACAAAGGTAACAACATAGGTGTTGATGATGCCATGATCCCACTAGTGGACATGATGACTTATGAGTGCATGCATGATCTCGATGATCCATTGGCTACTTCACATGCTACTTTCATTTTCCCATGCGATACCTTGCTTGTTAACATTGTTGATCATGTGGAAGTGAATGCTTGTGATACCATGAACATGCCATGCTATGAGAGTTTCACGTTTTCCCCGCTTGCTTACAATGATAATGATAATACTTGTGTTGTACCACCCTTGATGAACACTTGCTCTTTACATAGGGTTGTCGACAACAATGATAACATGTTCCACATGCTTTGCCCCAAATGTTTACACCATTCCATGATCCTTGCATCCAAGATTGTGAACAATTGCTATTTCTTATGCTTGGTATGCAAGGATGCTTATTTCATTGTCCATGAGATGGCCCCCATAGCCTTCTCAATTTTTGATGATCATGAGTTCCCACATGCCACGCATGCACCTTCATGCCATTTGCACTATCGCCATGCAATTCATACTATCTTGCTTGACACTAATGGTGATGTGCACAAGTCTTGGAACATCATGATGGATGATGTGTTCCTTTACCATGCACACACGCTTTTTGTTCTATCTATTGTGTGTATAGGTACCCGAATGACAACTTCCACCGCTACGGAGCATGAGCTCATGAAACGCGCAATTGAGAGCTACCCCAACACGGACGAGATACATGATCCAACCCATGGGATTCACGCCAAAGGGTATGTTCCCAAACGCCTTCGCCCTCGTGTGTTTCCGGCTTGTCTTGTCGAGCTTCCGGTTTGGACCAATGCCTCGTCACCTCTTTTGCTTCTTATGCAACATATCGTGACACATCTTGTTGGCACAATGATTGTTGTATGTCTTGATGCTTTCATCATACACTCCGAGATTCTCAAGGACCATGTCGTACATGTGAGAGATACCTTATGCATCTTGTGCCCCATGTCACACAAAAAGTTGCCCTTCTTTGGATTTTTCATTTCATCTTTGGCATTTGCATTGGATTCTTTGACACTTGAGGATACCCATACTAGGCTCACGCCAACCATACTTTCCCAAGCTAGAAGTTTCCACCGCTTTGCCATTGCACATAACAATTTTGCCCCAAATTTTGCCGCCGACACTTGCCTTTTGTTTGTTCCACTTGTTTGGGACAATGCTACACCACACATTTTTGACACCTTACAACTCTTACATGCACAAATTTTTGCCCTTCCAAATTTTGGATACATCGACACACTTTTGTTTCCCATTTTTGCCAAATGCCTCTTGGAGAAACGACTTGATGCTTCGTATTGGATTGAGAGCCTCTTGTTCGCCGATCATGAAATTGGCATCCACGAGCTTTCCATTTGCAACTCGTTTTTCCCCAAGTTCTTCTTCGACCGCGACTTTATCCCTCTACCACAACATGGGAGAGTCGTCATGGACTACACCATCGGTGAGAAAGAACAAGAGTCGAGGACGACTCTTCCCCAAGGGGGGGGGGAGATGATGTAGCCCCGCCTATCGTCGATGCTACACCATGGCCAAGGTGTTCCCCAAGTGGACCGACAACCCGAACCGAAGCCATACACGACAAGGTGAACTCTATCCTCTCTACCCTCGATCTCGGTACCCACTTGAATGGTGTACTACCTCATGCAAGTTTATGTGTCATTAGGTATAAGTCTAATCAAGGACATGAGGAGGAGGAGGTTACACCATTGTTCAAGGAAGAAGAAGAAAGGAAGAAGAACATGAGAAGAGGAGAAGAAGGAAAGAAGGAAGAAGAGAAGAGAGGAAGAGAGAGTGGAGGCCGGAGCCTCCACCAAGGTGTGGCCGGAGCCTCCAGGCTGCCAGGCCGGCCACCTTCAAGGCCGGAGCCTCCAGGGAGCATAGGCCGGAGCCTCCACCCTCCCCCATGGCCGGTACCACTCCATGGAGGTGGCCAGGCGCGGGTTGGAGCAAGGCCGGTACTACCGGCCATGCATGGCCGGTACTACCGGGCAGTGCTGGCCGCCCCATTCTGGCCGCCCGCGGGAAAAGAAGGCCAGAGCGGTACCTCCGGCCGTGGTACCGCCCGAGGTACCGCTCATGCGCCCAACCATACTGGATGTTTCGACCAGATTTTGGTGTATTTCCGGTACCACGGCCGGTACCTCCGCCCGAGGTACCGCTCGTGCACTTTTCCCTCGAATCTGAACCATCCCTTCACATCTGGACGCTCCGAAATCATTCAGCTGTAATCCCTACTTTACCCCTGCTCGTAAGTGAGCCTATATGTGCTCCCGTACCTGCACTTTGCTAGGGTTAGACAAGATTTGGCTTAGAGTAGATTCTTGAGCTTTGTCTCCCTAGGGTATCATCCCTCTGTAATCAAGGCCACCCTTGTTGTTGATTGGATATGTGAGTGAGATTCTAGTGTGGTGCACTCTCTCTCCCTCACCGATCTTCGTCTCCAACACCGGTCTCTCACCTCGGAATTCTACCGCGGTCTCTTCCGTGGGTGATTCTATTCGGCGTGGTCCATCGAGCCACGAGGGTAATCATCGGTTGTATCGGGTTGGTGTGTGTGCGTGTGTCCTCGCGTTCATCGTGTTCTTCGTGCTCTTCCTCTTTTCCCCTTTCGATTCCGGGTCAATTCGCAAGATCGGGCCACAAACGGGGTCTTAGACCTCATCATCCATACTGGGACAACATAGACAACAGATAATGGACTCCTCTTTAATGCATAAGCATGTAGCAACAATTAATGTTCTCATATGAGATTGAGGATATATGTCCAAAACTGAAACTTCCACCATGATTCATGGCTTTAGTTAGCGGCCCAATGTTCTTCTCTAACAATATGCATGCTCTAACCATTAAATGACTGGTAAATCTCCCTTACTTCAGACAAGACGGACATGCATAGGAACTCACATGATATTCAACAAAGAGTAGTTGATGGCGTCCCCAGGAACATGGTTATCGCACAACAAGCAACTTAATAAGAGATAAAGTGCATAAGTACATATTCAATACCACAATAGTTTTTAAGCTATTTGTCCCATGAGCTATATATTGCAAAGGTAAAGGATATAAATTTTAAAGGTAGCACTCAAGCAATTTACTTTGGAATGGCGGAGAAATACCATGTAGTAGGTAGGTATGGTGGACACAAATGGCATAGTGGTTGGCTCAAGGATTTTGGATGCATGAGAAGTATTCCCTCTCGATACAAGGTCTAGGCTAGCAAGGTTATTTGAAACAAACACAAGGATGAACCGGTGCAGAAAAACTCACATAAAAGACACATTATAAATATTATAAGACTCTACACCGTCTTCCTTGTTGTTCAAAAGCCAATACTAGAAATTATCTAGACTTTAGAGAGACCAAATATGCAAACCAAATTTAGCAAGCTCTAGGTGTTTCTTCATTAATGGGTGCAAAGTATATGATGCAAGAGCTTAAACATGATCACAACAATTGCCAAGTATCAAATTATTCAAGACATTTTAGAATTACTACATGTAGCATTTCCCGATTCCAACCATATAACAATTTAACGAAGAAGATTCAACCTTCGCCATGAATACTATGAGTAAAGCCTAAGGACATATTTGTCCATATGCATCAGCGGAGCGTGTCTCTCTCCCACACAATGAATGCTAGGATCCATTTTATTCAAACAAAAGCAAAAACAAAAACAAACCGACGCTCCAAGCAAAGCACATAAGATGTGATGGAATAAAAATATAGTTTTAGGGGAGGAACCTGATAATGTTGTCGATGAAGAAGGGGATGGCTTGGGCATCCCCAAGCTTAGACGCTTGAGTCTTCTTAAAATATGCAGGGGTGAACCACCGGGGCATCCCCAAGCTTAGAGCTTTCACTCTCCTTGATCATATTGTATCATCCTCCTCTCTTGATCCTTGAAAACTTCCTCCACACCAAACTCGAAACAACTCATTAGAGGGTTAGTGCATAATAAAAATTCACAAGTTCAGAGGTGACATAATCATTCTTAACACTTCTGGACATTGCACAAAGCTACTGGACATTAATGGAACAAAGAAATTCATCCACCATAGCAAAAGAGGCAATGCGAAATAAAAGGCAGAATCTATCAAAACAGAACAGTCCGTAAATACGGATTTTATTGAGGCACCAGACTTGCTCAAATGAAAATGCCCAAATTGAATGAAAGTTGCGTACATATCTGAGGATCACGCACGTAAATTGGCATATTTTTCTGAGCTACCTACAGAGAGGCAGGTAGAAATTTGTGACAGCAAAGAAATCTGTTTCTGCGCAGTAATCCAAATCTAGTATGAACCTTACTATCAACGACTTTACTTGGCACAACAATGCACAAAACTAAGATAAGGAGAGGTTGCTACAGTAGTAAACAACTTCCAAGACTCAAATATAAAATAAAAGTACTGTAGTAAAAACATGGGTTGTCTCCCATAAGCGCTTTCTTTAACGCCTTTCGACTAGGCGCGAAAGTGTATATCAAGTGTTGTCAAGAGATGATGCATCGACATTATTTTCACAATTTATCCCATTGGGTATCTTAGATGCTCCCTTATCTATAGTGGTTTTAAGAGCTTTATCAATTTTAGGCCTATAATAGCTTTTTGGTTTAGGTCCCTTAGAGATATACATGAACCTTTGCTCTTTTCCCACATAAGCTTTCTCTCTAAACTTTATAGATGAAAAGGTTGAACCCAATGTTCCCATAGCCTCTTCAAGTTCACTAATCCTTTGGGTTTGATTATCATGAATAGCACAAGATTCTAAGATGGCGATTCTCTCATTAATTCCACCTAGAGATTTATCAAGTTTATTAGTGCTATCAAGTAATGCTTTCAAAGTAGTATCAATAATTGGAAGGTTTTGCTCTATGGTTTCCAACTTTTTCATGACATCTTCAAGAGAGGCTTCAATTTTAACTTCATTAACAGGTGGTATTCCAAATAAACTCTCAATAATGCAACTAGCTTCTAAAGCAGGGGCGCCTAGGAAGTTACCTCCCGCGAGACAATCAAGAACATACCTATTCCAGCTAGAGATACCAACATAAAAATTCCTGAGTAGGATAGTGGTGGAGTGTTTCTTAGTGCACCTATTATGGGCATCACTAATTCTATACCAAGCATCTTTTAAACATTCTCCCCTTGTTGCTTAAACGAACGAACTTCAACTTCAGGATTACTCATTTTAGCAGTAGTAAATAAAGCAAACTAGATAAAGTAAATGCAAGTAACTAATTTTTTTGTGTTTTCGATATAGAGTACAAGACAGTAAATAAAGTAAAGCTAGCAACTAATTTTTTTGTGTTTTGATATAATGCAGCAAACAAGTAAGTAAATAAAATAAAGCAAGACAAAAACAAAGTAAAGAAATTGGATTGTGGAGACTCCCCTTGCAGCGTGTTTTGATCTCCCCGGCAACGGCGCCAGAAAAAATGCTTGATGGCGTGTAAAGCACACGTCCGTTAGGAACCCCAAGAGGAAGGTGTGATGCGTACAGCAGTAAGTTTTCCCTCAGAAAGAAACCAAGGTTTATCGAACCAGGAGGAGCCAAGAAGCACGTTGAAGGTTGATGGCAGCGGGATGTAGTGCGGCGCAACACCAGGGATTCCGGCGCCAACGTGGAACCCGCACAACACAACCAAAGTACTTTGCCCCAACGAAACAGGTGAGGTTGTCAATCTCACCGGCTTGCTGTAACAAAGGATTAGATGTATAGTGTGGGTGATGATTGTTTGCGTAAAACAAGTAGAACAAGTATTGCAGTAGATTGTATTCAATGTAAAAGAATAGGACCGGGGTCCACAGTTCACTAGAGGTGTCTCTCCCATAAGATAAACAACATGTTGGGTGAACAAATTACAGTCGGGCAATTGACAAATAGAGAGAGCATGACAATGCACATACATGATATGATAAGTATTGTGAGATTTAATTGGGCATTACGACAAAGTACATAGACCGCTATCCAGCATGCATCTATGCCTAAAAAGTCCACCTTCAGAGTTATCATCCGAACCCCTTCCAGTATTAAGTTGCAAACAACAGACAATTGCATTAAGTATGGTGCGTAATGTAATCAATAACTACATCCTCGGACATAGCATCAATGTTTTATCCCTAGTGGCAACAAGACATCCACAACCTTAGAGCTTTCCGTCACTCGTCCCGCATTTAATGGAGGCATGAACCCACTATCGAGCATAAATACTCCCTCTTGGAGTTAAGAGTAAAAACTTGGCCAGAGCCTCTACTAATAACGGAGAGCATGCAAGATCATAAAACAACACATAGGTAATAGATTGATAATCAACATAACATAGTATTCTCTATCCATCGGATCCCGACAAACACAACATATAGCATTACAAATAGATGATCTTGATCATGTTAGGCAGCTCACAAGATCCGACAATGAAGCACATGAGGAGAAGACGACCATCTAGCTACTGCTATGGACCCATAGTCCAGGGGTGAACTACTCACTCATCACTCCGGAGGCGACCATGGCGGTGAAGAGTCCTCCGGGAGATGATTCCCCTCTCCGGCAGGGTGCCGGAGGCGATCTCCTGAATCCCCCGAGATGGGATTGGCGCGGCGGCGTCTCTGGAAGGTTTTCCGTATCGTGGCTCTCGGTACTGGGGGTTTCGCGACGGAGGCTTTAAGTAGACGGAAGGGCAGCCTCGGGAGGGTCACGGGGGCCCCACACAGCAGGGCCGCGCGGGCCCTATGCTGGCCGCGCCGCCCTAGTGTGGCGGCGCCCCGTGGCCCCACTTCGTCTTCTCTTCGGTCTTCTGGAAGCTTCGTGGCAAAATAGGACCCTGGGCGTTGATTTCGTCCAATTCCGAGAATATTTCCTTACTAGGATTTCTGAAACCAAAAACAGCAGAAAACAACAACTGGCTCTTCGGCATCTCGTCAATAGGTTAGTGCCGGAAAATGCATAAATACGACATAAAGTATGCATAAAACATGTAAATATCATCAATAATGTGGCATGGAACATAAGAAATTATCGATACGTCGGAGACGTATCAAGGCAACATTGCGTTGTCCACCCATGTGTACCACCATGTGTCACGGCTGAGGGCGATCATGCTTCGAATAGTCCTATGTGGCGAGCATGCACCAGATGAGGTATGATTATGACATCATCAAAAATCACCGCTGCTGTTGGAGGAAGATGTGTACCTAGTAGGTGCATGATGCTTCCCGTAAGATACATAATATTGCATCATCATTATGAAAGTCAATCATGATTGGTATATAATGCCATTTGCATTTAGTGGAGTTAAATACACACTTAAGTTTTACTTGCACTAGAAACAGGCTTTAGTCCTCGAACTCAAGAATTTCTAATTTGGTACCCTAGCATGTACTAGTGTCTCAAATTCTATGCGTGAAAAAAGATGCTAACATAGAAAACACCACGCACACATACGCGTGCACACAAGGCCAACTAGGCAAAGCTCGTGTACCCATCGACAGATTTTTGCACTTGGTCTCTATGTAGGATCGGATAACTTAGAGAGGTAATAAGTTTTTACAAATTAATTTTACTTTTATTTTCACTAGTCATAGGCTTTTTGTGGATAAATGGAGCTAACCACCTATATGGTAATAAAGATATCTCAAGATAGAAGACTATCACAAAGGTAAAAAGGCAAGTGAAAGAGCTTAGGTAGAAATAACCGGGACATCATAGACAAAAATGTATCACAGTGCTCACTCCAACGTGAGCAAACTAGTTACCGTTGGAGAGGTGCGGGTTATCATGAAGGAACCCGGAACGCTACAATAAAAATACATTCTTGTTCTTGAGCCTCCCCTAGAAAGTAGGAAATCAGTCACTAGTGGTAGGCCTTAATGTGATCTCTAAATCCTCACAAACTTTTCTGAAACACAAATCCACAACCTAGATTCTTTCGAAGACCTAGCTCTTATAGGGTTCTGTAGTAAACCCAATAGTAACAGGTAGCTTGATGAGCTCAAGGGGGAATCCCTTTTTCCAACATAGGGAATATATTAATATCGGAAAGATACCGATTACATCCATCCTCTACAACAACAAAATATCCTAAAGGCACTACAGATGCACACAACCCTTCTGCAAAAAAAAAATGAAAAGATACCGCTACGGTGATCAAAACCTTGTAGCTGCAACACAAACCACTGCCAAGGAAACACCCGAAGTTTCCTCTCCCAAAACAATACCTTCAATAAGGCCATTGCAAGGCACAACCAATTAAGGCCAAACATTTGATTTTCACCCTAGAGCAAGTTCGCCCTCTCAAACAAAGCCTTGAACAAGGCCATTTCCAAGCACAATCAATTAAGGCCAGATCTTGGATTTTCACCTTGAAAGATATGTACACTCCTCCTGTGATGCTGCCCCCGCTTGCCGATGCCGTTGTTACAAGTCAAGAAACAACAAGAAAAATCCTCATTGCCACACAACTTAGTCCACCATTACTAGACCTCAGACCTTAGCTGCCATAACATTCCCTGCCACTTTCTTCTCCATGGAAATCGAAACCAATATGTCCCAGGATGACAACAGTCAATGAAGATTCGTTCACTCCTTCGTGAAGCCGCACAACCAGAATATGGGTGCACACGACCAAATCTTATCCGATCTAGCAATCTACATGCATCATGCTCCCAATGGGGATCGCCAACGGAGCCTTCTGGAACTCGTCACCGGCTAGATCAATGAGGGCTAGCATGAAGCAAAACACCGGCTTGGCGCGAGAAGAAATCAAGGACCACATCCTTTATTAGGTAGATCAGCAGGCCCCCACAACGCCCATTGGCTCCCAACAATAGACTGGAGATCTCATCGGGTACCACCACCCGAACCACGTAGAGATGAGGGGATGAGCCGTACCGAGTCTCCTTAACCATGCCATCCAGTATAGAATATGGGTTCTATACCGGGCTCACAAAACAAATCTTGTAAGGCCTGATTCGGAGTAGGTAATTTATCTCTCTCATCTTCGTGGACTAGGGGCCTGTTTGGTTCCAAGCCACACTTTGCCAAGCCTAACTTTGGCAAGTGTGGCAGCCACAAAAGTGTAGCTAGGATTTTGGAAGCCAAAAAGTGTGATAAAAGTTGGCAAAAAATTCACTCTATAACAAGTGGGCCATATGAATAGTGAAGTGTGGCAGCTCTAAAGTGTGGCAAGAACCAAACACATGCCAAATTGCCAAACTTTGGCTTGGCAAATTGTGACTGGGAACCAAACAAGTCCTAGATGTGGATGAGATGTGTATATGACATTGGTTATGTTCATTCCATCAAGCTCGTCAATACTATCCCTCTAAATAGCACGGTACACCTATGACACAATCAAAAGTATCAAAAACACACTTCTTCTTTTTTAGCCTCGTTGGGCAGTACTATCTTATTCAATTTGACTGAGTGCGATCACACTCATCGTGTGATCAAGGCACGTAGTAGTCGTCGAGCTTGGTTTATTGTGGTGAACTTCTCCACATCTAGAATGTTGCACCAATTACACTTGGCGATGGGGAGCTCTTTCGTGGGCACACAATAGCGCATGACAATCGAGCTCGAGCCACGAGACCCGTTGGACATGTTAGCGATGAACGAGAGCCTGACGCAGTAGAGAAAGAAGAAAATGGAAGAATTAGGTGCAACAGAAAAATAACGTAGAGATGTTAAAAATAAATATGGATATATGTGAGGTAAGATTGATCGTAACATGTTTTTCTAATCTAGCAATTAAACGTTAGTATAGTTATAAAAAAACAATTTTAGGATATCGGATTAGCATTTTCTCGTTCATGTTCAAGAACCATATATGTGTATTTTTGTAGCTGGATTGGTTGTAGGCAAAGGACCAAAGAGAAGTTGCCTTGTTGGTGCGGGAGGGCACTCCCATGAAACCAAGAGGCAGCTGGCCCTTGGACGGATCGACGGGCCACAGGGAGCCGGCTGGACTTTTGGGCTGGTTAACCAGTCCAATACGTGTGTGTCTGATTAGTATACAAAAAATGTTCACAAGTGTTGGGCGCCCCCAACCCCAGCCCTTGGCCGCCTCGACGAGTCCGCCCGACCAATATTTCTATCCCCCAAACCCCTACCATCTCCGCCCCTATCTCCGCCACCTCGCCGCCCTCAAATTCAGACCAACCAGCCGCTAGCTTCCCTTCCCTTCCCTTCGCCATGACTTCCCCGGCGCCGGCCCCTCCCGCTTCCGCGGCGGCGCAGGCGCTGCAGCCGCGCATCGGCCTCGCCGGCCTCGCCACCATGGGCCAGAACCTCGCCCTCAACATCGCCGAGAAGGGCTTCCCGATCTCCGTCTACAACCGCACCGCCGCCAAGGTCGACTCCACGCTCTCCCGCGCCGCCGCCGAGGGCGGCCTCCCGGTGCTCGGCCACCGCGACCCGCGCGACTTCGTGCTCTCCCTCGCGCGGCCCCGCACCGTCGTGCTCCTCGTCCAGGCCGGCCGCGCCGTCGACGCCACCATCGACGCCCTCTCGCCCTACCTCGACGCCGGCGACGCCATCGTCGACGGCGGCAACGAGTGGTACCAGAACACGGAGCGCCGCATCGACGCCGCCGCCTCCCGCGGCCTGCTCTACCTCGGGATGGGCGTCTCCGGCGGCGAGGAGGGCGCGCGGAACGGGCCCTCGCTCATGCCCGGAGGCCACCTCCAGGCCTACGACAACATCAAGGACATCCTCCAGAAGGCCGCGGCCCAGACCGAGGATGGGCCCTGCGTCACCTTCGTGGGCCCCGGCGGGGCCGGCAACTTCGTCAAGATGGTGCACAACGGGATCGAGTACGGTGATATGCAGCTCATCGCTGAAGCCTACGACGTGCTCCACCGCGTCGGTGGCCTCTCCAACGCCGAGATTGCCGATGTGTTCGCCGAGTGGAACAAGGGAGAGCTGGAGAGTTTCTTGGTTGAGATTACTGCCGACATATTCACGGTGCTCGATGATGCTGACAACAGCAGCGGTGGGGCGCTGGTTGACAAGATCCTCGACAAGACCGGGATGAAGGGGACCGGCAAGTGGACCGTGCAGCAGGCAGCTGAGCTCGCAGTTGCCGCACCCACCATTGCAGCCTCGCTGGACGGGAGGTACCTATCAGGGCTCAAGGACGAGCGAGTCGCAGCTGCCAGCGTGCTCGAGGAGGAAGGGATGCCCGCGGGGCTTCTGGAGAAGATCAATGTCGACAAGAAAGTGCTGGTGGACAGGGTGAGGCAGGCGCTCTACGCGTCCAAGGTCTGCAGCTACGCCCAAGGGATGAATCTGCTGAGAGCCAAGAGTGTGGAGAAGGGTTGGAATCTTAACCTCGCGGATCTCTCCAGGATTTGGAAGGGCGGATGCATCATCCGCGCAAGGTTTCTTGACAGGATCAAGCAGGCTTACGACAGGAACCCTGAGCTTGCCAATTTGATAGTGGACAGGGAGTTCGCGAGGGAGATGGTGCAGCGGCAGGGTGCCTGGCGGTGGGTTGTGGCACGCGCCGTGGAGGCCGGGATTAGCACTCCAGGGATGTCTTCAAGCCTTTCATACTTTGATACCTACAGGTGCAACCGGTTGCCTGCCAATCTCATCCAAGCACAGAGGGATCTGTTCGGGGCACACACCTATGAGCGCATTGACCGTCCAGGTTCTTTCCACACCGAGTGGACTAAGTTGGCCAGGCAGAACAAGTGATCCATCCAACCTGAGGAATTGATTGTATGGCCACCACAATGACCCTGGGAGATGTCTCTTTGTGGTAATTTATCGTCTGTTGTTTTCACAATACTAGGTCTGAATTATGATGTACCTTGGATCGAATAATGATGTGTCTTGTGCGGTATGCACGTGAAGAACATTTGTGTAGCTTCAGTTTTACCATGGTGTAGGACATACACCCATTTTTATTCACTCGAAAATTTGGAATGCAATGTTTTGTTTGAATGGTGCTTGTGGTTTTGTTCTGTCAATTTTTCCTCAGACAATGCTCTATTTTTCCAACGCCACCTCATCTTCAGTATGCCTTGAGAGGTTAACGCTGGATATGTTTGGTATGAGCTTTGCAGATGAACGTACTAGAGGTTGTCACCAACAGAGGTGGTAGGTACTATGGTTGTAGAATTATTTGTGCCCGTAGCATTTTTTTACTGATTAATAAGCAAAGACGATCATTCATGTGTGGACAATGCATTGTCACAGACCCCTGTGGCAATACTTACCTGTGAGTTGTCTTTTACTTGTGTTCATTGTAGCTAAGGCTGATGTTTTTCAATTTTTGGCTACACGTGGTATACCAGATGGTGAGCTTGCTTGCATTGGGTGACAACTTTTTCCAGCTGCACCACCATGTCGATTGCTGAATTCTCGGATCATTTTTGCATTTCTTCCTGCCATATACTTTGTTTATGAATTGTAGGTTTTGATTAGCCTTTTTAAGGCAAACTTTTGTGTGATGATTTTCTCATGGTGTAGTGAAGGAACAAGAAGTTCTTGGACAATGCATTATCGGCTTCTTTAGTAACGAAGTTCTTCTTCCTAGTCCTTTTTACATTTTTTATGAACTGTGTTATATCTGTCTTACTTTTTTTATGAAATGTTTGAAGAAGAATTATTGTAATTTTGCAAAGGTAGCGATGTCTGGACTGTGGCTTGTTGCGTGCACATTTGCCCATTTGATTTGTATAAGGATTTAGTACCTGTGATTTTGTTCTTATAATTAACTTAATGTGTGTCCAGCCTCAACCATTCTATTTCCTTCTGTTCTGTGTTTTTGTAGAGCAAAATGCCTTATTCACATAGTGGTAATATGGGGGTGCATTCCATTTTTATTACACCAAATATTTCTCTGAGGCGCTGAGATTGCTGACGCCCCACCAAAAAAGGTTGTGATTGCAAAAGTATGGCTTCAGTTGTGTTCTTTTTTTTGTATCAAAATTGAATTGCGCATCTTGTTTTATTCGCTGGATTGTTTGGTTGTGTTGATATTGTGTCTTCCCAGATTATCGTCGATCAAAATGTTATATTGGTATATCAAAGAACTCAGTTCAGTAATGGTGAAGGATCTTGTTTTGTCCTACCTTTGATCTAAGTGACAAAAATATTTTGCTCATGCTTCATGTCTGTTGCCATTACATGTTTCATATGCCCCACCTCCAAGGGCCGTTGAAATGTTAAATACCTATCAGCTTCCAAGAAATTGAGGGAGCTAATTATTTTGTATTTCTGATATTAGTCGTCTTGTATATGCACGTTTCATCAGTGAACTCATTGAGACGGGGAAATTTTATGGGAGCAAGTGCAAAAGAATGAGTTATGTCACTACTTGCAGTGAGTTCTCTACGCAATCATTTCCCTTTGTTATGTCAAGGTGTTTCTCTTGTCTCAGGGTCTTTTATCACGCATGTTTATTTCTATTTTCTGTATAAACCTGTACTGCTGACATTTTCCTTCCTTGATCAGGTGTACTATCTACATGTCTTGGACTTTGTGGTTCGAACAATGGACCCGTCTGTCCCTAGATTTGTTGCTTGCAAGGGGCATATTGTGAAATATTATTCAGAGCTAGATCGCAAAACCCCACTCGCTCAGTTCAATCGATCATTTGACCACCTACCTACTCACTATTGTGTGTGTGTGTGTGAGGATGCAGCCACGCGTGAAGGCTTTCGGGAGAAGGCAGCTGAAAATAAATCTTGCAAGATGATATAAGGAGGGTCGCATGGCCATGCTTTCATTAAATATCTTTCATTGCCTCTTGTGTGTATACACCTGCATAGCGAGGTTGTCTTGAACACCTTTGCTCTTCCTCTTTTCCTTTTGTGCAGGGTGTTTTATCTACTGAAAAGGGTGACCCAAGCAGCATCCTATATTTTGAATGTTTTTCATTGTCTTTCAGCAATAAGATGCATTTCGTTTTTTTAACAGGGAAGGCCCCAAAGCCCAAGAAGCTTCAGTAAACAGCGGTGGTCGGTGGAGTTAGAAGTTACAGTAAGGCTGCACAGAAAAAGTGAAATTACAACACTGCCTTACTGTAACTTGTACAAAGGACAGTGGATGAAAACTGGAGCTTCACAACACAGTCAACGGAGGTGGGGATGGAGCCAATTGGGATGAGATGGCGGGAGCAAGCTGTGCTGGAGCAGAGGAGCCTCCTTGATGGCATGTCAGCCTGGAGGCTGAGTAGAGCCGTCGTGCGCTGGCTGGAAGGAACCTAAGCCGACGAGTGAGGTGGGAGTGGTCGCCCTTTGACCATCTGCAACCGTAGCAACCGTGGAACTGTCTTGGATGAATTCCCGGGAGTAGCTTCAGAACTACCCTGGAGCAGAGTCGACACCCAGCAGCAGAAGGCCTGTATTTCTCCCCTCTCCAGATCACCATGAGCAGAGAGGGGGATTTCCATACGTTGACTGCCTTCAGTAGATCTCCGGCTCTGACCATCAGAGCGCCGCGTCGAGGAAAGTTACCACCAGCCGGCTCCAGATCCCGGACCTGAATAACGAGGTCGACTTTTTGTTTTGTGTTCTGTTTTCCTTTGATGGTACTCATGCTTTTTATTTGGGTTTCATGGTTATTCTTTTTACTCACAAATGTTGTTTTTGTAGGTCATTGATGGTATTTTTAATATTGTGAAGTTCTCCAATAAAGCTGAGATGGACACTAACAGAGAATTGCTAGTAACAAATGTTCCCTAATTTCTGGCTGAAACCAGGGGAATCTCCAAGGTCAATGGATGTACCAAATGTTGTTCTACGAAGAACTAACTCCCACGCTTCACAAACGATCAAAGTGCAATGGATACAATAGTGGATTTTAAATTCCATACAGAACAGAACGGACACTGTAAAGATGATATTGGTTTGTCTTTTTCCTTTTCTTCTTCTTCAATTCGCTCCCTCATTTTTTTTTCTTATCTAGCTCCCCCCCTCACATTTACATTTTCTTTTGTGTGTAGCAACTGGCTCCGTCACAATTCAAGAGGATAGCACGTAAATTGTCTCACAAATACAAAGGTACCAATGCTAGTTTCACGAGTGGAAATGGCTCCGGCAGGCTAGACATTAGTGATCTAGCACCTCTTGTTATTCTAAGTGATACTCTTGTGTTTTTATTTATGTTTGATCTATTTTTTTTCACCTACCTCTTGCTAGCTTTTAATCTTGATTCGATGCATCTGCATTAGTTAATTTGTTGTGCATGTAGTTATTTTGCGATCATGTAGTTAGTTGTGATCTTGTAGTTAGTTGAAGACCGGCAAGGCGCTACGTGCAATTTGCAGGGTGAGATGCTGATGCGGCCGTACGAGGCTGCAAGCATGACGAGATGCTGACAGTGGCGAGAATTTGAGGGTGGTGTGGTTTAGAAGGGCTGGAACCGTTAAAACCTTCAAAACCGCTGAGATTGATCCCTAATCACGGGGAAGTGTCGTGACATTGGATCGCCGGGAGGGACGCTGGAGGTTGGCAGTGGTGCTTACGAGGGCACTCGGACGTGGTCGCCACTAGCTCGTGACGAAGCAGCGGATGTGGAAGGCAGCGGACTGACAGCAGCTGCAACCTGTTGATCCCCAGTGGCACAACATTGCTCGAGTGTCGAGATAAGGCACAATGTTGGCTGAGGAGAAAGCTGACCACGATGTTGCGGAGGTACTTGTCGTCCATGGCGGCGCTGTGCGTCTCCAATGCCATTAAACTGGACAGGAGGTCTCCAATGCCATGAAATTGGACAGGAGGTCGTGGCTACCAGGGACGCCCAGCTTGACATATCATGGAAATGTACTGGCGCGGGTTGGTCCGTCGATGGCGAGGTGGCACAGCATCTTCATGGCGGAGATGGCAGCGGTGTTGTTGAGGCGGTGGGTCTGAATCTCCCGATCATTCTATGGGAGCTAATGACCCCTAGCTTGATCGTACCCTTGGCAGGGGTACATGGTGCTTGGTCGGTCTTATCATCGGCCTTGGATCCAGCACGGTTGGATGAAGCTGGCCCGTATGTACGTGAGGAGGGTGGCCAGCCGGCCACCATGGAAATGAGCAATGATAGCTGGAGCTGGCATTGATGAAGGGAGCAGCTGGCCGGGGCTGCTGTTGGGCGCCGGGGAGCGAGCGAGGGAGCCGGCCAGGGATCGACCGAGTTGGCCTGGGGGCGAGCGTGGCGTGGAGCTGGTGACCTGGGGTGATCTTGGAGAGGCCGGTCGGGGCGGTCGCTGGCGGCCCAGCGGAAGCCGACTTGTGGGCGACCCAGTTCTGGGCGAGCCGGCCAAGCGGGGGGCACACCCGGCCAGGGAGAGGAGGCCGAATCCGGATAGGCCACGGGAGCCGGAAGTCAGCCCAATGCGCGGGTGGAGCCGGAGCAGGCCGGGGGAGAAACCGGAAGCCGGAGCCGAAGCAGGCCGGGGTAGCCGGAGCGGGCCGCATGGAGCGCGCCAGCCGGTCCCGGAGGCGAGGTTGGTTGGCCCAGTACACACCATTTCTTCTCTATTCCATTGATTTCTTCATATCTTTTGCTACGCTTGGTATTGCCTTGATCTGCGAAGTGCTACGCGCTTGTTAGCTCAGGGACTTTGCCATACCGGGGCATCCCGACAAAATCTGTGCAGTGAGAGCTAAGCGAAGTGGCAGAGAGGGAGGTAGGGATTACACCGCATTTTTCTCTTAAATCGCAGGTCTCATTTCTGGGCTCGCACTGGGCCAAGTCAATGTAGCATCAGGGTCTTTTTTTCTTTTTTCTTAAAATTTTCATTCCTTGCTCTGGTGAGAGAGAGAGGTGGCAGGCAAAGGCTGCCATGGTGGAGAGATCTACATGGACCCCGCAGTCAACGCAACAGTGGCTGGCTGTGTGAAAGGCATGGACGCTGTACTCTGTTCTTCCGTCTGTTTCTTTTTCGCTCTGTATTTCCGCTCGCATGTGTGAGGGTTTGGTTGACCATGGTCTGCCTGGTGGAGAGCTCGCCGCTAGAGCTGTGAAGTCAGTCTCCTATTTCGCTGCCGCAGGGGAGCTTGGGTTTGGGGTTAGTTGTGGGCTGTAGTCGGGCTGCTTGTTTCTGCGTTGGGGTTAGGGATTTCATATCTAGCTGCTACTGCTTTAAAAAAGCTCTTCAGAAGGACATATCTTTATCTTTTTAAATGTTAATTTTTCGCGAGACTTGCGTGCACATATAGAATGTTGACATGTATGTGTGGACTTTTTATTTAGAATTTTCTTGAGAGTTTAAATGTATTTTCCGTTAGCAGGAGTATTTGCACCCTAGATCAAAATTGAATTTCCGCTGTTTTCAGTCTTTCTTAAGTTTCTCATGTTATCAGTCACTCATTCCTCAGCTTCCCATTCTTCATTGTTCAGTCCATTTGTTTTTTCAGTTTTTAAGTTTATCAATATTGTAGTGTCTTATGGTTCAGGACTATTACTCTTAAGTATTTTGCCTACCAGTTTGTTTTACTTTTTTAGAAGAGCCGGATCCCATCCTTCTTGTTTTTTCTTCAATTTTTTGTACATGCAGTTTAGTTTTGTTCTTAAGTTCTCACTACGTCTTTTCAGTTCAGTATTCCTCACTCAGTTTAGCTAGTTTGTCAGTCATGTCTTTAGTAGAGTTCAGTTTATCAGCTATTTCAGTTTGCATTCTCATTTTTCTCATTCTTGTTCTTCTACCTTTAATAGCTTTGGCCTTTCTTTCTTATTTCTTTTGCTTAAGTGTTCAGTCAAAATTCTTCAGCTGCTCTTTATTAAGTATCTCTGATTCTTGTTGCCTCTGATTCTGTCTTAAATTTCTCATCTCTTCAGTCACCTAATCATCGATTTTTCTTTTAGCATCTCTTGCTTCAAGCACTCAATCATTCTGTTCCTCGGTTTCTGTGTTAAGTTTCTGAATTATGTGGTCACTTGATCATCGGGTTTTCCCTCGGTATCTCCTGCTTTATTGACTCAATCATTATGTTCTTGATTTTTCTTCCAGTATCTCTTGCTTCAGTCTCAATCTTTTGTTTTTCATTTGGACGCTGATGTGGCACAGACGTTCGTGTCAGAGCACCAGCGTGTAGCTCTCACATAACAGTTGCTAGGAAAAATTTGGTGTGGGCCCTGAGAGCATTGCCATCCACCATACACTTGAAGATCCGATGGCTCTCGATGCATTTGCTCCACGGGACTAAAATCCTAAGGTTCGCTCCCTATATTTTGGGTGTCATTTTCTCTTGCTTCAGTCATTCATTCATTATTATGAATTTTATTTTTCTAATTCTTTCAGTATCTACTTCTGTCCATCTTTCTTTCAGTATTTTTCATTTGCGTTTCATTTTTCTTCACTCTTTACCCTCTATTTGTTTAGTGTGAAAAAAGAATCATCGGTTTTTCTTTTCTGTGGTGAAAATGTTGCTTTCTTCTTCTGGTTTTACTTTCTTCTTTTTCCGGCTTTAATTGCTCAGAAAATTGTTTCTCATTTTCTAAGAATTTATCACTATCTTCTTCATTTATCTTGTTCAACTACTTTAACTTCATTTTCATGGCTCCTTCCACGAACGAACTGATTGCACCCTGATTTGCACTGAAGTTATCATTTTGAGCATCAAGATTCCATGTATGGTGTATTTGCTTCCTTATCGCAGCTATCTTCTACAACCTGAGTAGTAAGGAAGGACTGTCACATTCATTATCAATGTTTACTGGAAGTATCAGTTCCATAAAATTATGTAAGTAATAGCCTCATCAAATATGTTTGATTTGCTTGGGTTATCTTCAATATCTTGTTGGATGGTGGTTTTTAGCTGTCTTAATTTATTTGAGGTTAGTTTGTTTCTTTTAATCCAAAAGATTCTTGCTGAGGTTTGGTTCAAATATATACTACCTTGAATCTGGCTTTTAATCTCGTGAGTGAATGTTGAATTGAACATGCAGGTTCTTCAACATACCTGGATGAATCAACCTCTCAAATCATTTCTTACAGGTTAGTAACATACGTATTTTTTTTTTAAATATCACTTCGCATTTTTTACTTTCAGATTACTTACATTAGAAAGATTTATCAATTATGAGATGCTTCTGTTAAGCTTGGCTGCTACTGCTTAGCACATTTCTTCTGTGGATAATATTAAGCTACAAGCGTTTCCCAGTGATGGCAAACTTCGGGGTCTCTTTCTGATTATTGTTTCGCATTATTTACCAGTTCTGAAGTGCTCTTTCTGCATTATTGTTTTGCATTATTTACCAGTTCTGAAGTGAAAACCGGAATATAGAAATGATAATAAAACTATTTTACCATTTAGTATTTTGAATTTTTCCTTGCAAATGTGCGATGTCACTGTAGTAGTTAATGTCAAGATCACCGTGTAGCAGCGCCATGCATGAAAAGTTCTCCTTAACAAGGTGGGATCGTCGTCGTCCCACCGCCGCAGATGGGAGTCTCCACCTCACCGTAACCCTAACCCTATGCGCCCAAAATTTGCCGCTGCCTCCACAGGTGGCAGATTTCATCAAGCCTGAAGCCGCGGCACCAGCAGCCACAACAGCAGCCTCCCTAGCAACGGGAGCGCAACAGACAATACATGCCCTTGCTGGAGTGCAAGCAACGGTGGGTGGAGGCGTGGGAGCATGAGGCGTGGCGGCGATCAGCGATGTGCGGGACTTTTAGCCCAGTGAGAACTATGGTGTCCTCGCCGCCCCTTAGTTGAGACGGATTGCACGTACTCCTCTTTTCACATCATTTTTTTTTGACAATTAATACCATATATATTCATAATAACAAATAGTACATGGTGTCTTCAATAATTATAAAATAAAGTCTAAAAGGTACTAGCAAATCTTCGAGGTTTTCAAACTCTTTCTTCTTCAAAGATACAATCTTGTACTTTCGTGAAGGCAACCATAATAAACCATAGACCTGTAAATACTGAAGGTTCTTCCATAATTTTAATTTAAGCTGCAATGCTAAGGCTGCGTGCACACGTGTAATTACTAAAGTAGTTAATCAACATCGACAAGAGTATCAACATTAGTATGTCAGGAAATAACAACCGATCAGCTTTATTGACATTGATGGATTGCAGTACTCCTCTTTTCACATCATACTTCTATATTGTTCTCCTTAAACACTTCTCGCTCATCCGTATGCGCGGTTCGATTGCTGGCTGGCTGGGGCTCCTGCAGACTAAACCCAACACATCTCGCCCTTTAATTTTTTTTTTAAATGAAACCGTGTCTAGAAGAAACTAGACACTTTTTGATATAGTAGAAACAGGATTTGGCGTGTCAATTTTGAAATTCGTCGCTGACAGAAATCGAACTCCGGTTATTGGGTGCGCCACTGCGATCCCAACCAATAATCGCATATTTCATTCAACAAAAATAAGATTACAAGCATCGAAACACATGGAAATCATCAAGAGAAAACGGATGAGAAGCATGACCAGGAGGAGGAGAACAGAACTACGGGTAATCTGGTATCCACCACCTTCGACGGAGAAGTCTACGCCATCGTTGCAGTGGCTTTCAGAGCTGAAGTATAGGGCCGCCAACAGCAGAGTCATTATTGCTGGGGCACATCGATCGGGAAACCTCCCCACGCTTATCAACTCCCGGATCCGCTCCTCGCCGGCGCCGTCGACGGGACACGCCAAATTCGCGACTGCAGCTACTTGTCTTTTCACCTAGAACTTATATATTATTCTCCAAGAAGTGTGCGTCCAGACTCTTCTCACACATTCGCATGTGCGTGTCGACCTCTCGTTAGGACTAAAAGCATCTGCGGCCGTGTGCCCCAAAGGGATTTAGGACACCTCGGACAAAAATTCGTTTCTAGCCGTGTCTTCCAAAGCTTTCTTTCGTCGGCATTGTTTAATACGGTGTTCGGTGTCCTGAGCCCAACCCTGCTCCATAGGGGATGTTTCGGCCAGGCCGAACACAACGAAATACGAGGCGGGGAGTGGCGGGACCAACGCGTCAGCGGCACATTTTAGTTTAACCAAACCGTCGCCTACCTCGCGATGAAAGTTATTTGCGCGCAGCGATGGTGCAGTTTTTGCAGAGACGCAGCGAAGCGTCTCGCCTAGCTCACCGTGTCGGCGTTAATAAGCATCACCGCTTCCCAGTCTTCCTCCGGCCTATAAAAAGGGCCGCTCTTGCATCGTCCCTCACACACAAACCCTAGCGTCTCTCTCCCCAACCCTAGCCGCCACCATTTCAAGAGTCAATGCCATGGCTGGTAGAGGCAGAGGTCGAGGTCGCGGCCGTGGTCGTGGTTGTGGCCGCGGCTGCACGGTCGTCGTTGCCTGCGACGCCGTCGTCTTCATCGTCGGACCTGCAGGAAGAGCACCAAGTGTTGTTCGAGTTCGTCGTCCTCAAGGACGACCCACTCGGTATCCAAATGTTGTCGGACATGTTCGCCGAGTTCATCGCCGACAACGAGCCGTCCACGGTGCATCTGCGGGAGGCTGGCTGCGACTGCTGCCGATGGCCGATGGACGTGCTCTTCGACGGGCGCGGCAAGATGTACCTCCAAATCGGTTGGGAGAAGTTCGCGCGCTACCACGACCTCGAAGTCGGCTGCGTGCTCAATTCGCGTACCTAGGCGAGGGGGATATGAGCGTCATGGTGTTCGAAGACACGCGCTGCTGCTGGCACTAGCACGACAACGACGATGAGGAGAACGATTGAATATGCCGAGTGTTCTTTATTCACAGCGAAAATAGTCACGGACGTTTCTGGACCAACATGGCTATAGTTACCAGCTGCATTTTCCAATTTAGGTGCCTAAGAGTGTTCTTTTTTGGCAGCGAACATACGAAATCTAGGCCAACACTAGTTAGGTTTTCTTATTTTGCAATGTTTTAATTATGTATTAGTTTGTGGAACCATGTGCCAAACTATGTGTTAGTTTGTGTAAATCTGGTTCCTAATTATGTATTAGTCAATGAAATATTTCTTGCCTCCATTCAAATAAAAATGCAAAAAAAAACAAAAACGAGTATTTTACTGTTAAAAAAATTGGAGTGGCGTTTGGGTGACGCGGCTGGGAGCGACATCCCCAAACGTGGCACGAACAAAACACGTCTCCCAAACGCTAAGGATGGCGATGGAGCGGGTTTGGATGGATATAGGAAAACCAGATCCATGCCCAAATCCAATAGCCTCGCTCTGCCCCGCCCACGAAAGTATCCATGGGCATGGATGTCGCCCCAAATCCAAATCCGATGGATACCTGGATATCCATGGATATCCATGCCCATAAAATTTGAGTACCATTTCAGCAATATTTCACTTGCATTTCATAAATAATAAGCTAACATGAATATTTTGGCAGCATTTTGACATTATTTCAGTAGCATTTCAGCCGTAATTATGTCGACAATTCATAGGAATATCAAAGCAACAATATATCACATTACCGAGGAGGCGGAGCAATCAACGAAGATCCACAGTCAATGCGGCCGGCGGAAGCCCTACCAGCACAAGGCGGTTCCGTGATTATTTAGAGTATAAAAGCATCAAGGCTTAAATTAAGGGTTTGGTGATTTGGGCCTAAAAAGGACAGCCAACCGTAGGTAAAATTGCATGTGTCACTGACATGTGGGTCCCACAAGTCAGTTGGATATCCATTGAATATCCATGGAGCAAAAGCTCTACCCGTGCCCGCTCCATGAATTATCGGATATCCGCCCTATGAAATCCGTGGACACAACCAACCCTCCATACCCGTGCCCGGCGGGTCGAATATCCGTGGATACCCGGATCCGTGGATAAAATTGCCATCGTGACCAAACGCTCAATTCAGCGTCGTTTGGAGACCCTTTGGGAGACACGGCTGGAGATGCTCTAAACCCAACAAATATTTTTTTTATGAAACACAATACACATATGTACACTCATTTTTATGAGGCCACATACGTGCGTCCGCGTATGCATGAACACCTCTAAGAGATTGAGTCTAAAAATCTAATCGGGTATATCTTTATGCATGGACACCTTGAAAAGACTGAGTTCAAGAAACTGATTTGGTGGACGTTAGTATTAACAAAATTATATAGGTGTGTTGCTATCGATAGGAATATCGGCTCGCACTAAAAAATTATTCTACTCCCTCCATGTCTAAAAATATTTATCAGCTTTATCTAAATATGGAGATGCATGTAACATGTTTTAGCTATAGATTCATCTGTATCTAGAAAAAGTTGCGAAACTTTTTAGGAACAGATGGTGTGTTTTTTATGAGACACAAAATGTTAAATCTAAAATTTGATCCCTAAAGTATCAAATATTTCCGATAAGATCCATGGAACTTCATAAAAAGCAATAAAAGTTCAAAGATAAGATCGAAGAAAATGAAAGACACGTGGAAGTTATTATAGCGATACCTTCGTATTCTGGAAAACATTAAAAAACCCCAGCTACGAAACTATCGAACAAAAGCGTAAAAAAGCAATAAGAGCATCTTCAGTCGCGTCCTCCTGAGCGTTCCGGATTAGCGTTTGGGGAACGTTCCTTTATGCTGTGTTTGGGGGTGGTTGCTGCCCAATCGCGTTTCCCAAACATGTCCCCAAACTTGTTCGCTACTTCTCGCCTCATTTCTCTCTCTGTCCGGCGCCCTCGGAGCATTCCTTGTGGACAGGGATAGGCTCCGAACGTTGGATAACTTATATAGCCTCGTCAGGCGGAAAGAACCTTTGGAGCACATGACTGGGGATGATAAAATATTCGACACGTCTTAAAAATCTTTGAAGACGCTTTGAGAGATGCGATTGAAGATGCTCTAATCTATTTATACTTCTTATAAAACAAAACCCACTAAGTGCAATTAATATTTTCTATCTCAACATGCAAGTTATCCACATCACCTACTTCCTTAGCCAATCATTTGTCCACCTCATCCCACTAATAGTAGTTCTTATTTATTATCTATCTCTACATGCAAGATATTTAGATTATCTATTTTAATCATTAAACTAGCAATATCATTCTTTTTATTTGTCGCTCGATTGATAATATCACACCCTCATGCTATATTATTACATAGTTAAGTCATGTGCAACTTGAACATCAAATAATTTTGGCAACCAAATAAACGTTTTGCGAATTAAACTCAGTGTTAATTATGAGCTCTTAATCATACATGATATTTAAAAAAACATAATGCCGCAATGTGCATGCATTTTTCATGCAAGCCATCAATATCATTTGGTTCTACAGTCGGTTGATTTCACCTTATCTAAATCAATCACGTACACCTCTGAAATATAACAATCTTGAAATTTTTAAGTACTTATCCATTCCATGGCTATTAAATTTAGTGTCACAGCTACTATGACCAACTAAATATTGCATATTCTATAAACCAAATTTTATGTGTTTTATTACATTTTTTAAAGAGATATCCGCTGCAACGCTCGGGGTATCGTTCTAGTTAAATATACATAAGATGATCAAAGGTGTCATTGCTATTCTAACCATTCCACCACGTGTTGATTCTCAGCCCAACAAATCTTAGCTCACGTGTGACTGCGTACTCGTCTTTTCACCTGGTACTTAATTATATACTCGTCTTTTCACCTGGTACGTACGTCTTTTAAAATAGGGATCTTTTAGCGTGGCGTCCTAAATAATTTGCTTATGTAGAATTATATTAAATGAGAAAAAAGATTGATGTTATTGTTAGGGCAATATGCTTATTGTATTACCAGGGAGCCAAAGGCCACAATATATAGTACATGTACAGGTGCAAATATGCAGGAAGGCCCCTAACATATGGGGAAACTACAATACAGATATATACATCTAACACCCCTCTCAAACTCATGGTGGATCCACAACACTGAGTTTGGAGAGTAAGAAGTCATGCTACGCTCGAGTCTGTGCCTTTGTAAAGAAATCCACCAAATGCAAATCTGAAGGCACATAATGAACCGCGACAACCTCATCCTGCACCTGAGCACGTGTATAAAAAGCATCAACACCAATATGCTTGGTCAGCTCATGCTTGACCGGATCACGTGCAATACTGATAGCACCTGTACTGCCAGACAAAAGTGGAGTGGGTGTCGTAACAGAGACCCCAAAATCTGCAAGCAACCACTGTAACCAGGTCACCTCAGCAATCAACAAAGTCATAGCCCGCAACTCAGCCTCAACACTCGAACGGGAAACCACAACCTATTTCTTCGTCTTCCAAGCAACAAGCGAACCACCAAGAAACACACAGTAAGCAGAAAGTGAACGACGATCCGTAGGATCACTCGCCCACGTAGCATCCGAGTAGCACTGGAGCTGGAGAGAGCTGGAACGAGGAAAGAAAAGGCGACGAGTGATCGTGCCACGAAGATAACGAAGAACACGGAGGAGATGACTGTAGTGAACAGTGGTAGGAGCTGAGACAAACTGACTCAGAATATGAATAGGATAATAAATATCAGGACAAGTGACAGACAAGACTCCCAACAAGATGGCGATAACGAGTGGGATCAGGAAGAGGATCACCATCAGTAGGACGAAGCTTAACATTAAGCTCCATAGGAGTATCAACCGTGCGCTCATCCCCAAGAACAGCACGGGCAAGAAGATCCTGAATATATTTTTCCTAAGAGATAGAAAAGCCATCAGAAGTGGAAGAAACCTCAATGCCAAGAAAATAGCGAAGAGGACCAAGATCAGTCATAAGAAACTGATCTCGAAGACGAGCCTTGATAAAGGCAATATACTCAGGACCATCACCAGTAATGATCATATCATCAACATAGAGAAGAAGAAGAGTGCATCCACGAGAAGAAGTGTGAACGAAAAGTGCTGGATCATGAAAACTAGGAGAGAAACCAGCAGCAGTCACCACAGAGGCGAAACGCTCAAACCAGACACGAGGGGCCTGTTTCAGACCATAGAGAGAACGTCAAAGACGACAAACCATCCCATCGGGAACAGAATACCCAGGAGGAGGCTGCATGTAAACCTCCTCACTCAACTCGCCATTAAGAAAGACGTTCTGAACATCAAGCTGGGACACAGACCAGCGTCGAACAGAAGCAACAACAAGAAGAGTACGCACAGTGGTCATATGAGCCATAGGGGCAAAAGTCTCATCATAGTCACGGCCGTGCTCCTGCTGAAAGCCACGAGCCACAAGACGCGCTTTATAGCGCTCAAGAGATCCATCAGAGCGGGTCTTAATTTTATAGACCCACTTACACGTGATAGGACGAACACCAGAAGGGGGAGAAACAAGATCCCAGGTGCCAGTGCGCTCAAGCGCATCGACCTATTCAGGATGATGCTCGGCATCCCGATAAGAAGTCGGCTCAGAAACGACATAAAGACCATACTGACTAGGAGAGTAACAGGATGGAGGACGACGCTGACGAACAGGCCGTGAAGGAGGGAGCTCATCGGCAGAAGACAACTCATCATAAGAAGAGGAAGAAGGGACAACATCGGAAGGATCCGAAGCCGGAGAACGAGGAGTACTAGGGGAACTAGACGGAGGAGAGGATGGCACCGAAGCCGAAGGAGGCGCATCAGAACTAGGAGGAGGAGGAGAAGGGACAGCAGGAGGTGCATCCGGAAAAAAGAAAAGAGATATCTTCCACCGGGTAAGTACCCGAGGTGGGGCGAGGATAGAAGGGACGCGTCTCATCAAACGTGACGTCACGAGAGATGCGCATCCGACGACCAACAGGTCCCAACAGCGATAGACCTTATGCTCATCACTGTATCCGAGAAAAACACACTCAACAGACTGAGCGGTCAGCTTAGTGCGTTCGCGGGGAGGGAGAAGGACATAGCAAAACTGCGCCCAAATCCTTCCTGGTCAGCTACTACAAGCCGGTCATGCTAAGCCCAGAGCGACAGAAAATAATTCCAGCGATTTAGTCGAATTGAGGATGGGATCTAGCCATCTAGGTGGAAAGAGGGAGCGGTGGTCACGGTAGGCCTCGTCCTGGGGGGATTGGATTTATGTGGCCGTCCTCCCGCACAAGCTCATGCCGGCCTTACTCCCTCGAGCTCCGCCCGTCCAGTCGCTCAAGCCCGCGGCGACCGCGGCGAGCATCTGGCCATCTCGCCACCATCCCCAGTCACACCCTGCCGAGCTCCGCGTCATCCCCGACCGCCCAGTGCGCGGCTCCCGCATGAGGTGCTTCTATTGTTGAACAGACCTCCCCCGACCTATTCGAATTCTACAGAAATCCATCTCCCATACCGTCGGATCTGGTAGCAGGAACTTATGCTTGGGGAATCCACCTCCCCCGCCGCCGGAGCCGGTCGCCGGAACGCCTGCTATGGGGTGCCTCCAGCCCTCTAGGTGCATCGCTCCTATCGGGATTACTCGCGTGCGTTGGCCTGCTTTCCGTTTTTTTACGTGCATTAGCAATGAAAGAAACAAAGCGGTATCTACTTACCGGTGGCAATGTGGTGTAATTTTGGCCAACTTCAGGGGTATTAAAAAACGGACGAACAAGAAGTCTTATTTTCTTTATTATTAGGTATAGAAATGGATTTTTTTTCATGTTAACCATTTCGGGTGTCCCAAGCTGTCGAGTGTTTACCGGGCGCCGGAATCTGCTGATATTTACAGCCAGTGCAAAGTTGGTATGCAATGCATCTTCCAGCACTATGACGACTGATGTTTCAAATATTGGCTTATCTTTTTTTTCAGCTTAGCGGTGCAAATCCAAAGGTATGGTATTCTATTTCTATTGCTCACTTTATTTACTTCAGTATGAAGTCAGAATCCTTAATTTTGACTATCTACACAAATTAAAGATGAAGCTCTGACCAAGTCTCAGTTCAGGTACATGTTCTTTTTTATAGGTTCAAGACACTAGGCCTGGCATGCTGCTGTCAACGGTGGATTCTTTTCTTTTGGTTTCCGAATCTCTGTTTTTTCAATGGATTTTCACTCGATTTTCTTATGTTAGAGAATCTTATGGTTCATTTGATTCTATTTAGTGTTGGTTTTGGACACTCCACATTGTTCTCATTTCATTGCCTTATGAAGCATGTCTTCCTTATGCAGGCCCCGTGTGCGTGTGTGGCTCTGCTAGCCTCCTCCAGTTCCACGCTGGCGTTGTGTTCTTCTAAATGTTAGTACCGGCTCCTCGCCACAGTGGATATTTTTCTGAGACGCTTCCAAGGCCAGGTTTCATGGGTGTTCTTCAGGTGTTGATGGGCCCATTGGGTTTACAGATCTCCTCCAGTGCACAAACAAGAAAAGATAACAGCCGCCAAATTCACCTTCTTTGGTCCCTAGGGAGTAGTTAGTCCCATTTGCAGGCAAAGATGAGTTAGATTGTTGTTGTGTCAGTAGTCTACTATTTTCTTTCCCTTTTCTCAGTCGTGTTGTTTATGGTTGTAATCAATCAGTCTGATCAATGCAATCTTCTCTGTTTTTTCCTTTCAGTTGTACTGCACATTGGGTGATGCAGAGCTCCTGCGTGTGCAGTTTCTGTTTGCTTTTACCTCTTAGTTCTTTTTACAGATCTACACAAGATAATGGGTACTCAAAAACTGTAGGACTGACGGTTACTAGGTTTATCATATCTATGCTACTGTACGAATAAGAGCAATAGCTCTGGACTTTTGGCATTGAGAAACAGAGAATTCTTGCTATACTTTGTTAAGTAATCTCAAAATCTGAACAAAGCAAGTGCTAAGTTGATCAACTACTGCCAAGTGAGGAGAATGGGTACTAAAATCATTCATCGCTGGGCTTACAATTCAGAAGGTTTTGAAGACAATGCCCACTGTCCATACATGATCTACAGTTCTACACATGTCATTGCTACACAGAGAATAATACATATAAAATCTGCAATCCTAGACTTGCTGTTAGTGAACAAAAAAATAACTATCTATAATGGGTCGAGCGTTGATTCTGTACGAGTTAACCATGTCCTAACATTTAGAAAATACGAAGAAAGAGGCGACATATGAACACATACATTCAGGACCAACGGATGACTCATCAAACACATCAAACCAGTTAGAGCACTAAAGCTTTTGTAAGAGGGGGTGTGTACCTGCAAGTGCAACCTTTCTGTGGCCATTGCGCCGCAGCTTCTGGCACTTCACGCCGCTGCCGATGTGTGGCCGCTTTCCTCTGAGCAACGGCTGCAGGGCATACAGGGACACATGGGTAGGTTTTAACTGCAAGATGCCAGTAAAGCTAGAACGGCATGGTGACGGCAACGAATCTGCGATTCATACCAAAGCGAGCATTATGTTGTTCTTGCTTGCATCGATTGGCAGCTCCGGCGGACGGAATCGAGAAGCAGACTCGGCGGCAGTACGCGCACGAGCGAGAGCAAGGAGATAGGGGAACGAAGGTGACTATGCTGATGCATGTGTGCGGGTCACCACGTGTGAGAAAAGTGAAGAGGCCGTGTTCTCTATGTGCGCTGCCATTTGCATAAAAAATAGGTGTACGTGTTTTAAACGTTAAAAATCAAAATTATAATCTAAGATAATATTTTAAAAATCTTGAAAAGATATATATCCATTCATAAAATTTGCTTCCACTAATTCTTAATTGTTTTCTGTTATACCTATCAAAATTTTCAACAACATTGTTCGACTTATTTTCTAATACATATATCTTTCTCTTGTGTGAAAAAAATAACAATACTTATTCGTTGCTTCTGGGCTAGCTCCCATAATATTTTTATTCAACATTTCTTGATAAATATATTGTTTCCCTTTCATGAAAAGTAATAACACTTATTTCAATCTAATAAACATATGTTGAGAAACACATAATGAGTTTCATAATAAAGATGAACATATCTTATTGCGATGCATTTAATTGGAAAATATGATCCATTTACAATAGAAATGAATAGGCAACAATAAAAATGAATGTAGTTTCTCCAGATTTTTTTACAGCCGTTGAATTCTTGCGGCATGGTGCATAGTAACAAAGCCCGAGCCCTACTTTCGCTCTGACAAACCTATAGAGCTCACTCCAGCTCTCGACTTCTCTACCACCTCAGCATGCTATTAGTTACTGTTAGCTATACATGTCAGCAGTAGTGTAGATTAAAATCACTTGACAATTTATCCCTTCCGCAATGTGGCTCTATCCAGTGTGTGTAAATCAATAGAAAAAATCATGTATCACGTCCATTAGGAATGTGCATTTATGTCTTGTGGCTAAGTCCAGGGCCGGGCCGGCCGAAATGGGGGCCCTGTGCCAAATTTTGAAATGGGCCCTAACTTAAAGAAAAAAAGTTTGAATTATAATTATACCTCGGCAATAAGAATCGGTTAATGTGCATCTATATCAGGATCGGGATCCTGGATAGTTGGTTAGTGCGGC
The DNA here is from genome assembly GCF_022539505.1 of Lolium rigidum. Taxonomy (NCBI): domain Eukaryota; kingdom Viridiplantae; phylum Streptophyta; class Magnoliopsida; order Poales; family Poaceae; genus Lolium; species Lolium rigidum. The sequence goes on along the minus strand of NC_061508.1, from coordinate 32,872,821 downwards.
TTTCCTTTTATTAGGTCCTACGTTTTGGCATCGAAACCTAGTGGAAGCAAATTATGGGACGACTGGGTTGAATTGTTATTATGTTTGGGAGCATGGGACTAATCAGGGGTGGCGTGCAGATTGAAAAAGCCTGGGAGCTATAAAATTTGGGGCCCCAAATAATTATGGGCTCTGTGCCATCGCACAGGCCGCACTCCCGCTCGCCTGGGCCTGGCTAAGTCCACTAAGAATCTCAGTCCAGCAAAAATATGTATATGTGTCGCTCAACTGTAAACATGTACTAGCCACGGCTATCTCCGGTATATAATTGGATGTAAGTATGTACATTATCGCCATGGCGTCCTACTTGCTCTCCCTTCTACTATCTGCTTGAATCAGTTTTCACCTATTACAATCACACTCCAAACTAAAATAGGTAACATTAATTTACTCAGGCAAAATTTGTGAACGCCACGGACGCAGCGTGCTGCCACGCCTATGCCTCCTAGTTAATACTACATCGGTGGATTTTTCGAAAGAAAAAGAGACAACCACGTGGATGCCTGCCAGATCCACTGTGCACTAGGGCATCACCATGCCGGCCTTCGTACGGATAAGGCCAGCCCATGAAAGCAAGTCAGGTCTTGTGCCCCATCGGCCAGCACCCATGCGGCATGCGGGCCTGCCGCGATTTCGGAGATCTTCCCCTAAAAAATTATGAGTTAGATCTCACACTCCTTGATCAGCACTTCACATAGTGCATAACACAAAAACAAAATGACGTTACCAGGTTGCCACCAACCACAGGCGTCCTGACGTTCTGTGCATAAGGGCATCTCCGGCGGCGACGCATTTAAATGTCCGCGAGTATCCTGCGGACGCTAAAATGATCGTTTTTGTCCACGCGTTCGTTTGTGTTTGCGGACTGCTAGAGAGGGGCGACGCATTTTTTTCTTTTTTTTTTCTCTTCTCCATTTAAACATAGTTTCAAATATTACATTTTGAAACATGATTTTACACAAACTAACACATAGTTTGGAACATGGTTTACACAAACTAACAGATAGTTTGAACCATGGTCGACACAAATATAATTTTTTATTTAAAAAAAGCCAGTTGTGTTGATTTCCGTATGTTCGCTGCCAAGAAAAAACATTCGAGGGCACACCCAATCACCCAAACTGGAAAATCCAGCGGGAGGAGACGTTGCCCTTGTTGGTTCTACCGAGGAAGAACATCCAGAAACCTCGACTACTGGCTTCGTCTGGCCCGTAGCCAGATTCGCTGCAAAGAAAGAACACTCTAAGTTCTAACTATCGGTGTCCGAGCCGGATTCGCCGATGTGGTAGTGCCTGTGGCAGGCTGCGTCGTCGAACACCTTGATGATCATCTCGTCGTTCCCCTCGTAGAGGAAGGTGAGCTGGCAGCCGGGCTCGAGCGCGAGGTCACGGGCGAACTTGTCCCACCCCGTGTGCAGGTACATCTTGCCCTGCCCGTCGAACAGGACCTCCACGGTCCAGGCGGCGAGGCTGCGGCTGGCCTCCCGTAGCCGCAAGCTGCGCCGGCTCGACGTCGTCGACGAACTCGGCGAACTTGTCCGGAGCCGCTTGATGCCGAGTGGGTCGTCGTCGATGCGGAGGAGGAACTCGAAGCGGCGCTCCTCCCGCGAGGACGAGGAGGGCGCATGCGACAGCGAGCGTGGGGCCGTAGCTGCTCCACCACGGCGGCCCCTGCCCCGGCCACGGGGGCGCCCAGGGCCGCGGCCTCGACCGCCTCGCCGGCCACCAGGACCGGCCATGGACTTCATCGCGGGCCTGGATGCATCACAGGAACACCTAGGCGGCGCTACGGTCGAGCTTTGTGGCGGCTAGGGTTTCTTTGGAGGAGTGGATGAGGAAGAAGAACGCGCGCCCTCTTTATATAGGCCGGAGGCATGCGGTGGCCGCGGGACGCGTGGCGTTGCCATTAACGTGGTTCGCGGAGGTTGGCGGCCGCTCGGCAGCCAAGGCATCGCCATTAACGTGCCGCAGAGTGCCGAAGCGACGCAGCGGCGCAGTCGCTGGCGCGTTTGAGAAGACGCATCGACGCAGGGTCGCTGCCAGGCGGGCCCGACGAAACGTCCGCCAGACGCGAGCGGACACTTTCTGGACGTCCGCAGAGACGCATCCGAGACGCATATTTGGGCCAGGTTTGCGTCTCCACGGACGACCCGATCACTTTGCGTCACCCCGCTGGAGGTGGTGCCAGACGCATTTCCGGTCACGGCGGACGAAAACAGTCTCTCAACGTCCGTTTGCGTCGCGCCGCTGGAGAAGCCCTAAATATCCGGCCATTTCCATCGGAGGAGCACGTACTCCATTATCTTGCTAGCAGATGAAGCTCCCCTGCATCTGCATCCTATATATTAGTATATCTGTTGCACGAATCAAGTTACTATAATTGTAGATAGAGATGGATCGAGACCACCGCACAGATGCCTGCCAGATCCACTGCGCTCTACCGCATCACCCATGCCTGCCTTCATACGGATCGGGGCCAGCCCATTAATGCAAGTCAGTCCTTGTTCTCCAGCGCAGCGGCCATGTGGCATGCGAGCCTCAATATGGAACACTCGTCTAACCCGAAAAAAAATCTGACATTACCAATTTGCATCCTCGAAAAAAAATCTAACGTTACGAATTTGCCACCAACCACCGGGGTCGTGTGCATAAATATCCGGAGCACGTACTCGATTAGCTTCATCCCTCTCGTTCCGCCTTGGTAGCAAGATGAAGCTCCTCTGCTGCATCCTCTCGCTTCTCCTCCTCGCGTCCGTGGAACCAGCCATCTCTTCCCTCGGGCACTTCGACAAAATCTTCAGCTTCGGCGACACCTTCGCCGACACCGGAAATGGCAGGATCATGAATGCCAAGAACAAGGTCCCATTCGACCCCACTGCCAAGCTTCCATACGGCCAGACGTACTTTGGCAACGCCACGGGCCGCAGCACCGACGGCCGCCTCATCATCGACTTCATCGGTAGGACCTCTTGTTCTTGGCTGCTCTAGGCGCCATGGTTGTAAAGAATCATGTCTAGTGGTGTTTTGTGCTCGGTCTAGCCGTGATGTGTGCTTGGCTTGCTGGAGTGCAGCACAGAAGCTACGGCTGCCGTTGCTCACGCCGTCCCTGGCGAAGGACGGAGACTTCACCCATGGTGCCAACTTCGCCATCTCCGCCGCCACGGCTCTCAACGTCAGCTTCTTCAAAGATATCCCGATTGCAGGTATGCTTGCTCTGGACACCACCATGAAGGTGCAGCTGCAGTTGTTCGAGTCGCTCAAGCCTTCGCTGTGCAGCCCTGCCGAAGGTACGTAATCACTTAGCACAGATCCAATACGATTATACAACGCATATTGCATAGGAGAGAGCTTTTTTTCTGCTCCACTGTGCCACGGCTCCAAACCTCCAACCCTCATCCACTTCCTGGATACATTTGAGAGTGCATCATAGTAGTGGCTAATCCCATGATTAGCAAGGGATAAGAACAATTTGTTGGTCTACAGTCTACACAAACGCAGATCTGTACAGACTATTTAAGGATGGTACTCGGCACCTGTAACCTGTTGCGTGTCATATTTTTTTTTGAGATCTATGCGTATCAGTAGTATTTTTTTCCCCCGAGATCTATGCGTATCAGTATTTGTTTCCAAGGTCTATGTATGTCAGTGTTTATTTTTTTCCGAGATCTATGCGTGTCAGTATAATTATTATTTTTGCGGGTAGTGTCAATATAATTAAGCTGAGTTGAGTACTACTGCTGCCGCTGGTTGGGGTACAAGTTACCACTAACAACTAGCTTGGAGGCAGGCCAAACTTCTCCATATTTTATCTTTCTAATTGACCATTTTATTTCAATATTGTAAATTTGTGCTACCTCTCTGCTTAATTCTAAAGAACCTAAGCTATGCAAGATCACATGAACACCACTCGTTTACACCTTCTTGTTTTTTTCTTCAAAAAAGAGCATCGCCCTAGCCTCTACATCGGTTGATGCATGCGCTCTTACTACTTCCTGGTTGTACTGCATATAATTTTTTGCAGAAGTTAAATGATGTAAACTTTAACCAAGTTTATAGAGAAAAATATCTATACCTACAATATCAAATGTATGCCATATAAAAAGATCGATCATAATAAAACTAATCGTATTGATTTGGTACTCCAGATATTCATATTTTATTCTACATATATACTTTGTCAAATTTTACACCGTTTAACTTTTCAAAATAAAACTACATGCACTGCATTTTGACAAGTAGGGAGTATTTCATTGGTGGCGCTGCATGTCGCAAAACATTGTTGTTTCATATATTGGTGTGTCTGCTCAGTGCTGGCCACAAAGGAGCCGTGGCAGCGGTTGGAGTAGATGAGAGTGTCTTTGTTTCACTGAAATATGGGCTCAGAACAGCCTCACAAAGTCACCTAGCTTAAGCGCAGAGATCTGAGCCGGTTCATGTGTATTTCATGCCCTCTTAACTGAATTTGCGCAAGCATCGGCTGGCAAGAAACAAGTGGAGGCACGGCTTCATTGTCCTCCCAAATATTTCCCTGTTTTATTGTGGTTAACATATCTATAATCCATGGCGGCAGTTAACTTGCACCGTATCTTGCAGCATGCCCGTTGGACTTCTTCGACAAATCACTCTTTTTCATGGGAGAATTTGGTGTCAACGATTATAGCTTCTCGATTTTGGGAATGCCCCTGGCGGACGTTTACTCCATTGTCCCAAGCGTCGTCGGAAACATCACCGAGGCCACCAAGGTAACTGTTGCAACAATCATGCCCAATCTAGTTGCAACTCATGTGTCATGATCGACTCCTGCCCACGATATTTATGTGACTGTTTATATTTGTGCAGAGGCTAATCAACCACGGGGCGAAGACTGTGGTCGTACCCGGGATCCCACCGTTGGGATGCACGCCACCGAATTTGTTCTTCTTCCCTAGTACCGACCCGGCAAGCTACGAGGATGACACCGGGTGCCTGAAGGACTTCAACGACCTAGCCAAGCATCACAACACCCAGCTGCAGGAGGCCCTGGAGATCGTTCAGACAAATAACCCAAGCGCCCTGGTCATCTACGCCGATTTCTTCACCCCAGTAATCAGAATGGTCAAGTATCCTTGGAAATTCGGTCAGTACCATTCCACAGATAAGCTCGTGACGCCATGTTGTTTGTTAATTAATTTGTTCTAGCTTCTTATGAAAACTATCTGGTTTGAACAATTCCAGGGCTTGTCTCAGATGTCCTGAGCTGCTGCTGCGGTGGAGGTGGGAAGTACAACTTCAACATCAGCGCCGGTTGTGGCATGCCCGGTGCGACAGTGTGCGACGACCCATCTCAGTATTTATATTGGGACGGACACTTCACGGAGGCGGCCCACAGAGTAATCGCCAAAGGCTGGCTAAAGAAACTAAAGGTGCACAATCACATTATAGACGCGGCCTACCGCTACCTGAACATTGCCAAAGACTCGTCGTAAGCACCTGGGCAAACCCTAGCTAGCTAGTAGCTGTAAAGGGGTTATAATAAAATGGGATCCATCATCGATGCATGGATTTGTAACCATCTAGTTAAACACGTACCTGTGTTGTACGTTTCCTTTTTTATGAACACTTTCTAAGTGGCCAATAAATATGTACCTTGCTTTCGGAGGTGCTGGGTTCATAAGAGGATTTTTCAATGCTTGAAATGTTGGCAGCCCTCAGTGTTGTTTGTAAATTTACTTTGCTTTTGTCATCTGGAATTTGTAGTTTCTCGTTTTTCAAACGATAGAAGTAGAGTAACGCTTATACGACCCGGATATTGATATTGGCTCATAGATGTAGATGCACACAACAACATATTTTGAAATGTCAAAAAAAAAATGAAAAATTCCTGCGTGTGCTTCGATCTGGACATTTTATGTCCGCACACAAAATCTCGCTGAAAAATAACATTTTTTGTGAATTGTGTAAAAAAAGACAATTTCCATTGCTTCAAAATAGCTTCAAACGAGAATTTATTTTGTCTTTTTTACACAGTCCACAAAAATATCTTTTTCCCACAAAATTTTATGTGCGAACATAGCATATTTGAATATACACGAAAAAAATAGAACCGGGCATTAAAAGAAACAACGAACAGTACAAAACACCTCAAGAAAAACGAAAATTACATCAAGATCCTTGAGAAGCCCTTCATCTTCAACCTCCTAACCATGTCGATGGTGCGCCGCCGCTGCCGCACCTCCCCGGGCCAGCCTGACGTTGTTGGTTGCTGACGGGAAGTCGCCAAAATGGTTCAAGAAGACCACATCTGTCCCGGAGACGAAGAAGGGGGATGAACTGCCGGTGAAGCTCCTTGACGATCTAAAGATCCTCATAGCCAGAAGAAACCCTTGAAGACCACACCACTGTCACAAGCTTCTCAACGCCGCCGTCGAGATGGGGCTGAAGCCGGGGGGGAGGGGACCTTATTGGAAGAGACGTCGCCACCACCACCTAAGTGCCGCCCCACCAAACATGAACCCTAAAAACAGGAAAGGAGCCCTCCCGTCGGTGGGGGACAGATCCACCCCACCTCCATGGCCTGGAGGCCAAAGAGGCGAGGCAGAACGGCAGCGGAACCGATAGGAGGCGACAAACCCTAGTCGCATGTGCGTGGGGGGGGGAGGAGAGGAGGGGAACATTTCAACAAACTCATTTTCTAAGGACTGTCTTCCAAAGATTAAAATTCATTTTTCAGAGTATCTAAGCTTGTTAATGGCCCGTGGCAATGTCACTTGGTCCTTTCAGAAATAATTGGCCTGGTCTAGGATGGGCGGCATATTCCACCACTAGTTATACGTTTCCTTTTCATTGAGCATCTTATAAGTGACCAATGAATATGCACCTTACAAAATATGTACCGAATATCTTTTGAAAGAAGCTTCTTTTAAGATCTACGATGTATAAGTGCATTGTCCACCTTACCTTCCAAACTTGTAGACCTGGATTACTTGTTGAACTTAGAAATCATGTGGTGGCATAGTATGGAGTGGTCGTAGGTAGGTGCAACATAAGTAACACCACCACCTATAATTATAGCAAAAGCACACTAATAGAAAAAGACTATTCAAGACAGGCTGGATGGTGGGTTTCCAACCCGCTAAGGCAGGATTGGTACCCCTTTTCATAGAAGGCCCAGGCCCACCCGTGATCGTTGTGAGACCCGATCACTTCAGTGTTTGTATTTCTTCCTGTTTGCATTCTTAATGTCCGGTTGACATGATGTAAATTGGTATTTTTTATATTAGCAAGTACGAAATAAATTGTAAATGATGATGTCCAATATTTACATGTTTTGTTCTGCCACATCCACATATCACACATGTCCTATCTAACAATAACAATAACAAGCAAAATGCTAAGCCAGCCTATGATTGAATGGTTTGGAGGGCAGTAGCACCCCCAGCCCGCTAGAGTTTAAATTCCAGATTTGACACTTTCGTGTCTCATAAAGGTGAAATATTCTTCAGTGCGAGGCGACGTTTTCATCGACAGCGAGGCGTCTATGGTGACTTCGTCAATCTCAAGATCCGCCAGATCAGTTATTCGACACAGCCTCTTGGAGGTGTTCATAGGGGTAGAGTGTGTGTACGTGCGTTCATAGGGGTGAGTGTGTGCGCTTATGTGTGAGCGTTTTTGTTTGTACTGTGTTTTGCAAAAAAAAAAAAAACAAGCAAAATGCTAAGCCAGGATTAAACCGTCTTCATGGTCTTCTAAATAAATAAAAACAGTAGAAGCTTCACTAAATAGGATAATATGTGTTACAAAGTCAACTTGAGTCCAGTCTTACTACTCCAGATAATCTAAATCATTAATTTACCACATGCAAATATTTTGATCTTATTTTAACGGGCTTGAACATGCTTCCTAATCTTATTTTAATAGGCTTGAACATGATTTATGTTATGTGTCTTTGTTCCATCGCTAACTGCGTATCACCTTAGCTTCTGAGATAGGAAAGTCCTTCTTAAACAATAAACAGATATATAGTAGTTTTCACTGGTTGGCTCGGTCAATTTGCTTGAGTTGGCGGCGGAGGAAGACTCCCCCCCCCCCTCCGAAATGAAAAAAAAAAGATGTTGCCCACACTCACGAGAAACTGCCAGTGGGATATTGGAGGAAGGTGGGAGGCTAATTATCCACTGGCTTCAGTAGTAGGAGTTGCCCATTGTTCACCGAAGTCGTCAGAGAGGGAATCCTCTCACTTTTCATTGGACAAAGAGGCGGTCCCGTGATCGGCTAGAACAGCCGTTCATCTAGAACTTGGTGTCCTGATTAGTCAAGTCAAGAGCATGAAAAAACTCACAGTGGACAAGAAAGCGTTTTTTCTTGGTCCTCTTTCTTTAAAACATGAGCAAGACATCACTATAAGATGTAGCAACTCTACTGAAATACAGTTACAGCGTACATGGTACGCCCCAAGTCAGTGTTACTTGTAGAAATGAAAGTTCAACACGACGATTTTTCCGTGCATAGGAGGTCTATGCATGTTTCCTCTGTCAAATTCACCAAAAGTTTTTCGCTTTGCGATTTGTGCACCAGGTTTTCAGTCAATGCCATTGTGCTTTGGAAGTCTCAATCTTATTAGCATGCAATAAAACAAGGAAAACTCTAACTTACAATTGGGTCTTCTTTTCTTTTTGAGATCAACAGGGATTGTTTCCCAACTCGATTTCATTAAAAAGAAGCCAAAATCTTTTATAGGGAAGGAAATTTAAAGGTTGCTAAAGGAACAAAGCAAGAACCGAAAGAAAACCATCCCAAACTGAGTGAGACTTTCACTTTGCTGGGGAAGTATCTGCCATCCCAGCTACTCCCGAAATACCAGCAAAATCAAAACCAGCAGCAATACACAAGCATGAAAAGCAAAGAAACATTCACTACTCAGCTACAGCTCGAAAAGGACTAGAATTTTGAAATTGCTCCTTCACCAGACGACTCCTGGAGGCATTCTCCTACAGATTTTGCACTTCCCTGGTTGATCACATCACCACGTGGATCTTGTGAGATTCGTCAGGATTGTCCAGGAGATACGCCAGTGTTGCCCTCCCTTCAAAGCTCAAGTTCCACATGGAGATCTAGTCGAAGGAGGGGCATCTTACCCCAAAGAAAGGCATAGTGGAGCTTTCAAATTGGCTAGCAGCAGATCCATGAATTGAGATTTTTTTCCATTTTCTGTACCCTTGAAAAGTTTTTTCCATGAATTGGTTGTAGCTCTTCTTCCAATCGCTCCTACCACGTTCCGTCCCCCCCCCCAAACAAGTGGCGCGAACGGGTCAGAGGAGACGAGGCGCTCGCGATGGCCAGGCAGGAGAAGACGAGCCGCACCGCTCACAGCAGCCGGACGGGAGAAGCCGAAGATGAGCTCACCGCTCGCTGCGGACAGGTCGGGAGAAGATGAGGCAGCCCGGACGGGCCGAAGGAGACGAGGCGCTCGCGCGTGGCGGCCGGACGGCGCGGCCAGGTCGGAGTGGACGTGGTACTCGCGCGCAGCGACGGAGAGGAAGAGACAAGTGCGGCGCTCGTGGCAGCCGGACCGGGAGAAGACGAGGCGGGTCACGACCGGATGAGGAGGAGCTTATGTTCAATGACCTGAAGCTGCCGAACATGCCCATTGAGATGGTATCCCTGATAGTCGCATAGTCGCACATGTTGTTCCTCTCTCTTCCCAATCCGCCCCAGATGAATCTTTGGTGTGGTGGATTTCTCGCCTGCGAGCCTAAATTGGCCATAGCAATGGCTTCATGGTGGTTAGAAAGATCAACTTTTTTGTGCTTTCTGCCAATGTTACATACGAGAAACGTTTTGATTTGCTATATGTGTGTATAGTTTTGTTGTGTAAGTATGAGCAAGCGTTCTAATTTTTCTGTGTCCTACGGAGAAATTGCACCAATGTTACATACCTATTTTCGTGATGTTAGATAAGTTTAAGAAAATGTTTGATATACCGTACAAAAATGTTTGCAAAACAAAGTAACATTTTTTTATATGTTACATAGGTAGAGAAAAATATTAGATTCAGGATTATTTTGTACCATTGGCGGGTTTTTTACACCATAATTCGCGATTTGACAAACTCTAGAAAAAAATGTTATATACGCAGAAAAAATGATACATTCAGGAAAGTTTTGTATCATTGGCGAGAAAAATTATACCATTATTTTGTAACTAAATGAAATATATTGGGGATAAATGTTACATACTCACAAAAAGTTTGTTACACGTGACCCATTTTTGTAGCACGATCGGACGTGTGAAATTTGCTCACTTATGTTGTTGATCTAACAGTCCAGAAGGTGGCTGATCAAAAGGCTCTCTACAGCCGGCTGATCACTAACATTCGCCAACAAACAAAAGGGGTGCGCTACGCGTCCGCCGACCGATCCGGAGCGCCAAATCGGTCGTGTGAGCGCCGTCCGTTTCACCCATCGTACGCTACAAAATGAACTATGCATGCATGTCGCTTGTATCACGCTGGTTCTACGGACTGGGAAGGTCTTGTTTATTGGCTGGGCCTCGCCCATGTGCCGTTGCACACGCAGTTACTTTTCTCTGCTGCTCGCGTGCCTGAAGAGCTAGGTTCGCTCCTAGATGATGCATGCACCGCACAAAGTGCTAGTTACTGGTAGGTGCTAATTAGCCGGTGCAAGTCACTGGGCTAAAAACTTCATTGCTCTCATGAACGCATCCAATATTTGTTGTTAATGAAACCAATGTTATGTAAACCAGCTAGAATATTGTAGAAACTTGTATAGCATATACACAAAAGAACATTGCAATATTTAACAATTGGGTACACAACAAAAATACAAGTTTGGGGTATTTTGAAAAGAAAAAATATGAAAAAGCAATGTTAAAAGTAGTTAAGCAACATTTTTTTGCAGTTCAATTTTGCAACAAAAAACATGATCTATTTTGAAAAAAATCAGAAATACAACATTAGAACCATGTGTTATTTACAACAAAAAATAATCAATGACAAAACCAACATAATAATTAGCTATTTACAACAATAGTTAACACCAATTTAAATAAAAATATTAGTTGTTTACAACAATAGTTAACAACAAATTTTATAAAAACTTTACATGTTTACAACAATAGTTAAAAAAATACCAAAATAATTAGTTGTTTACAACAATAGTTAAATAACAATATTGTAAAAATTTACTCCAAAGAAATCCAACATTATAAATTTACTCCATAATTACAACAAATAAAATTAACAAATTCAAAAATGATCACACCTAATTACAACAAGAATTTCCAATCCAACATTATAATTTTCAAAGTGGAATGCGTTTACAACAAATTTAGAAGTTGTTTTTAATAATAACTCACTAACTATTCCAACTAAAATAATCGTTGCCAAAAATCGCCATGATTAGCAGTCCAATAGGCTACTGGTGCTAGTGTCTCTTATCTTGTGTACATCTAGGATACTATTGCATGGCCTGGTACCTGTGTGTATCAAACCTTGCATGAATCCCATCATGAAGAAGAAACAAGCCCATGGCGAACATTAGTAGGTTGTCCAGACAAGCGTTGGAGACAATTAACCGCCCACCCGAGGACAGTAATTTTACAAGCCAAGGCTCAATTTTTACTGCAAGTTTCCTTACGAGGAAAAACCACTGCTCCCTAGTTAATTTCCGATCAGAGATGGGCAGCCCCAAGTAGGTGAAAGGGAAGGCTCCCAGCCTACAATTGAGTTTGTTGGCGATACGATTCTGGCACCTCAATGGTTGTCCCATGACGATAACCTCTCTCTTGTGATAGTTGATTTTAGGCCCGACATGTCTTCAAAGCACATAAGCAGGAACTTCAGGTTTGCAATATCTTTCTCTGAATTATGAATAAGGATGAGTGTGTCATCCGCGTATTGGAGGTGTGATATTCCCCCCGGAATAAGATGCGGGACTACCCCATGAATCTGACCCGCCCTCCCGGCAGCACTTAGGATTGTGGAAAGCGCTTCTCCAATGAAGTTGAATAATAGCGGAGAGAGTGGATCCCCTTGTCTCACCCCTCGTTTGTTACGGAAGAATGAGCCAATCTCCCCGTTGATCGAGATAGCCGTCTGTCCTCCTGTCACCAACTGTGAGATACGGTGGATGTACCCCTCGTCAAAGCCTTTTCCTCTGAGAACCTCTGCCAGGAAGTCCCAGTTCACTCTGTCGTAAGCTTTTTCGAAGTCTAGTTTGAGGAGAATCCCTCCTAGCTTCTTGGACTTTATCTCATGGATGATCTCGATAAGAGCAAGAGGCCCATCCAGAATGTTCCTGCCCTTTATGAAAGCAGTCTGGTTTGGGCTGATGATTCTGTTGGCCACCGGGTCGAGCCGTGACGCGTAGGCCTTGGCCACAATCTTGAATATGACGTTGATGAGTGCTATTGGTCTATATTGGGTGATCTGATCTGCTCCCGGGACCTTGGGGATAAGGGAAAGGATACCAAAATTGAGGCGGGCAATGTCTATGCGCCACAGCACAAAGTCATTGAGAATGTGTAGGATTCCCATTTTTACCAAGGGCCAGAAGGATTTGAAGAAGATCACCGGTAGGCCGTCCGGGCCAGGAGCCGTGTTTGTTTTCATATCATTCACGATGTTGTCCAATTCCAGTTCTGTGAAGGTGAGGGCTAGGCCAATATTTTCTTCTTGCGACACCCTTTGTCGATCAGACCAAGTCTCTGGCGCCAACCCGCAGCCCCTAGTTGTGTTTGTGCCCAGTAAGAGCCGGTAGAACTCATACACGTGTTCCTGGATCAACCGTTGATCCGTGATCGGGCCATTTGGAGTGTTGAGGACAGAGATATGGCACTTGCGCCGACGGCCGTTTGCAACCGCATGGAAATACGCCGAGTTTGCATCACCCTGAAGTGCCCATCGCGTCTTTCCACGCTGTCGCCAGTGCTCCTCCTCTACCCTATAGAGGTGGAGTAGTTGCTCCTCTAGATGGTATCTCTCTGCCCAACCCTCTTCATCCAAGCCACCTGCTTGGAGATGGAGCTGAGCGGTCTGTTTCAAGCAAAGTATTTTTTGCCTCTTTGGAGTCGCGCCCCAAATTATGGATCCATCCTCTAAGATGTTGTATGAGTCACGTACTCATGAAATTCCACCAGTTTATGATGTCTTTGCCTCCGACTTTGTTACTTAGCTTCTCCCACGTAACCTAGACCAGCGGAGGGAACTCCGCTCGCTCTAGCCAACTGGATTCAAAGAAGAAACGGTTACTGCGGACAGGGGACCCTTCCCCTGTGTCAAACAGCAGTGGAGTGTGGTCCGATCCGAGGCTAGTTTCGGCCGCCAGGGAGCAAAGAGGGAAGATGGATTCGAATGCAGGCGACATGAACACTCTATCTAGTGCCAAGCGAATTGGATTGAGCTGGCGATTGGTCCAAGTATACCTCGCCCCTGTTCGAGGTATTTCTCTAAGTGCCCAGTTCGCAATGTTTTCATTGAATAAGTCCATCAAGGGCCAATTCAGGTTGCTGTTATTCTTGTCTTCTGCTGCACGAATCAAATTGAAATCTCCTCCCATGAGTAAGGATCTAGTTGTAGAGGCAATCTTGTTGGAGATTTCTTGGAGGAAAATTCTCGCGCATCCATGGTCCGCTGCACGAACGCTTCTTTTTGATCCTCTTTTCTAAAAAAAAAACATGGGGAATACATCACTATAAGATGTAGCAACTCTAGGGCACTTGGATACAGCTGCAGCGTACATGCTACGCCTGCAAATAAGTGTTACTTGTAGAAATGAAAATCCAATCAGGGCCGGCCCTGACCCATGGCAGCCATGGGCGGCCGCCAAGGGCCCAGGCCTGGAGGGGGCCCAGGATCGGGGCTTTTTCTTTGCTATGGGATGAAAAAATTTAATACACATAACTATTATTGAATAGGCCCACCAAGGGAGTATCGGCCAGCAAGCATGCCGATCGGTCCAACTCCTCGTGTACGTTGTACCTGTACGCTACGATTGATTAACTTTCCTGTAGTCTAGATGATCGATTTCTGGATGGTTCATCTTTCTTCGACCCTTCCTTTGTCTCTGGCTCTCTGCGTGTTGCCGATCGCCTTGCATGGCTGCCCTACCTGCCTCCCTGTAGCCATGCCGGAAGATCGCCTCGTCCAGCAGCCCGTCCTATAGTCTCTGTAAGTCTTGTTTAAATCTCTCAACTCCCATCTAACCCATGTCTTGTTCTCTTAATTCGGGTTCGAATTTGATGTAAATTCATTCACAATTATAGGTGTTACAATACCAAAACAATTGACCGGTGCTGTGAAAAATAAAAAGAGAAAACTAGAGAAAGCTATCCAAATGTGTCAGTTGCATATTGCATCCTCTTGACGATTGTAGCCTCAGCTGAAAGTTTCTCTAAACTGAAGCTACTCAAAAACTGTTTAAGGTCAGCTATGTTACAAGACAGATTGAATGGCTTGGCTACATGCTGTATTGAGAAGGATATCTTGGAAAACATTGATCTTGAAATTATTGTGAATGATTTCGCATCAAGGAATGTGCGAGAAAGCTTTTTGGAGAAGCATTCAAGCATAATTGTCGAATGACTCGTTATAATTTGGTTTTTATTTGAGGTAATGAACTAGTAGAAAATACTTTCTAAATTTTGATACTATTTTATTATTATTTCTTGAAAGTTTATATATCTAGTTATATGTATATATTGTCTTTAAGGGGCCCTTTTTTTGACTTCGCCCAAGGGCCCTAAAATACATTGGGCCGGTGCTGAATCCAATGTGGCGATTCTCCCGTGCATGGAATGTCCGGTGCATGTTTCCTCTGTCAAATTTACAAAGATTTTTGCTTTGCGATTTGTGCACCAGGTTTTCAGTCAGTGTCATTGTGCTTGGGAAGTCTCAATCTTATTAGCATGCAATAAAACAAAATGATCCCGGGACAAGGACATTTCTCAATGAAAGCAACGCGGCGATCCTACGCTCGCTGACCAAAGTCAAAGTTCACACGACACCCGCAACTTCCTCACTGCAAGTCTGCAAGTCGAGAGCCGCGAGGTTGTTCTTGCTCGCCTTCCCTCCGCCGTCCACTTCCGCCAGGAACTGGGCAAACGCCGCGCGGCCGGAGCCGCCATCTTTCCAAGACACAGCCGCACCGTCCTTGTGCACTGCCGCCCGCGCCCTGAGCGCCTTGCCCTCCTCACACTCCATGACGAGCCTCACCTTGGCCTCCACCTCACCGGCTTGGACAAAGAGAGCAACACCATTTTTCTGCCTGTCTTTTCCGAGTAAGTACACATCCGCTCACGGCCGTCGTAACTTATGTTTTCTTATATATTTCTTCCATTGCCGATCATTTCCAACATTCCATTTCAATTGCATGTGTTGAGCAGGGACAAATACTGCACACTCATCATCCTAGATCCAAAGTGGTCACTAGCCCAAGTATTTCGACTCGTCGAGTACGACGACGAAGAAAGACTACACGAGAATAAGGGGTGTTCTCGATGAGGCTATCCTTGGCTACTCCAAAAGTGGAGGCACCTTCGACAAGAATGGGCAATATATCAGGCCGGACACTAAAAAGATCGGGTTCAAGCACGTGATCAACTTCCCTTGTATCAAGCAGCCAGCTGGCAGCATTAAGGAGGCCTTCTATGTCCTCCATCACCTTAAAGGGTTTGTCGAGGATGCAGAGATGATGTCTCTGCCACCTAGTAAGCGAGACCCCATTAAAATGTCGAGGGAAATCAGTGATGATGATCTTAGAGAAGACTTCCATCGCATCCAAGTAAAGCTCTCGGAAATTATCTTACAAGATGTATCCAACGGATCGGGGCTCTTACACGTAGCCAGAGCGTTGCCTAAGAGGGATATCGAAGAACGCCTACATAAGCAGGGTGATGGAAGGACGTGGACGACGAAGGACTTGTACAAGCCGTTCCCGGAGCCGCTCAAGAAGACGTCTCGTTGACCGAGGCCGGTGTGCCTAGCATTACTTTGAATCGATAGACAATTTGCACCGTGTTGTAAACTAAACTTGCTTAATTTGCTCGAAACGGTGGTCGTCGTTGTTGGACTTCAGTTACTATTGTAGTCGTTATCGTTGAACCATATTACTTATGTGATACCGATGCTATATTTCTTTTAGGTTTATTATTATTTCCTTGCTTTAATTCTTGTGAATATGTATGCATGTGAACCCTCTAACTCTTTCCATTGCGTTATATACTAATATGCCTTGTGTCCATAGAGATGACGTACTACGTCGTGTTCGAGGGGAGGGTTCCAGGAGTGTACGAGGAGTGGGAGGAGTGCAAGAAACAGGTGCACAAGTTCAGCGGCAACTGCTACAAAGGGTACCCGACTAGACACGAGGCGGTTGCCAAGTGGAGGGCGCACCAAGCGAACAAGAGCAAGATGAAGACCTTCCTTGTGCTCTCGCTCTTGCTCACCATCGTCGCGGCGGTACTCTATTTCATCCTAGTGTAGGCGGCGGCCGGTGTCACTTCGTTTGTATCTAGAGATGATGAGAACTTTCTTAATTTGCATGGATTATGAGTTGTATGGAGCTATATGTATAACTCGATCGGGCTCTAAGTAATGTGATGATGATGTGATGATTATATATGTCCATATTATATCTGTCTATATTATGTCAGTATATAACCTGTATACGGTGTATAAAACCAGTATAAAACATGTATAATACACCAGGGAGCACAAAATCGAGTATACCTGTACATAGTTCTGTGGCGCACCAAAAAATAATTCTGTGGCGCACCTGTTTCTGTGGCGCAGCTACATCACATGCGCCACAGAACTACTTATTTCGTGGCGCACCTGGCCCGGTGCGCCACGAAACCTTATTTCTGTGGCGCACGACCAGGTGCGCCACAGAAAGCTTATTTTTGTGGCGACGTTTCTGTGGCGCACCACCCGTGCGCCACAGAATCAATTTTTCGTGCGCCACTGATGAGGCTTTTCCTACTAGTGCGCCCCTGATGCCACCAGACCATCTCCGCGGCGACCCCCATCTCGCCCACCATGAGCAACTTGTTCATCTTCTGCTCCGCGTACAGCGGCCAGCAGATCATCGGCACGCCGGCCATGACGCCCTCCAGCACCGAGCTCCACCCACAGTGCGTCACGAACGCGCCGGTGGCCCTGTGGCCGAGCACGTCGACCTGCGGCGCCCACAGCTTGACGACGAGGCCGCGATCGGCGGTGCGCTCCAAGAACCCGTCCGGCAGGAGCGCGCCGAGGTCCGGGACGCCGCCGTAGGGGGCTCGCACGACCCACAGGAACAGGTGGCCGGAGTTCTCCAGACCAACGGCGATCTCCCTGAGCTGCTCCGTCGAGTGGGCTCCCCACCCCACGCTCCCGAAGCAGAGGAACACAACGCTGCGGTCCGGTTGACCGTCCAGCCAGGCCAGGCACTCGTGCGTGGGTACGGTTTCTTCGCGCGCGCTCTCTATCAGAGGCCCGACGCAGTACACCGGAGGCAGGACCCAGCCACCGCACGAGGCTCCAGCGACTCGTACGTGTTCACGAGGATGTCGTCGGCCTCCGGGATCCTGCACATCGCGGCCATGGTCGCCTTGTACGTCTCGCTCTCCGGGTCCTGGAGCACATCGCGTACAAGGTGTGAGGCCGGCATGGGCGGGAGGCCGAAGAAGTCGACGGTGCTGTCCCCTAGGTCCTTGAAGCTTGCCCGGCCCTCGCCAACGCCGAGCACGGAAGGAAGCTAAGATGGAGGCGAGGAGGGTGGTGGCATTGAAGGTGTACATGGTGTAACAGGGGATCCCGAGCTCCTTGGTTACGCCGAGCGCTTCATCAGACATTGAGTCGGCGACCACGGCGTGCACGCGCTCCAAGGAGAAGAGGAAGTCGTGGAGGCGCCCGTTGTAGCTAACCACGAGGCGACGGTACCAGAGGCTGAACGACGACAGCGGCGGAGGCGCGCCGATGAGGGAATGGTCCTGGACGGGCGGGGGGGAGCGTGTGGATACGGACAGACGGCATGGAGGAGGCAGTCCGGCGGACGACCGCACCAAAGGCGGCGTTGTGTTCCGCGGCGCGGCCGATGAGGGCGACGGAAACGGCGTAGCCATGCTCGAGGAGGGCGCCGGCGAGCTGCATCATCGGGACGAAGTGGCTCACTGCGAGGCCGGGGTACAGAACGACGGTCTTCTCCATTGGAGATTATGGACACGTACGGCACCTCGTGTTACTGGGCGCGGCTTTGGTGTCCTTCTAATCACCCTGCAACTATAGATCAACACCGCGGGATAGATATGTGACTGGTACTGGTCTGGTGGAACGGGAGGAGCAGCTGCAAATAGTTTCGTCTGCTATGGTGGAACCTCATGCAATTATTTCCTGTCGCCAGGCCTGAACAGTTTAACACACAGCACTGGTGTAGTGAAGAACAGTTAATTAGTTGCACAAGATCCAAAATTTCAATTCATACGTACGGGACTAATTTCTCGTGCCCAAATTTGGGTACTGTGCGGGGAAGGGGCACTCGTGAAGAATATCTCACTGTTCTTGATTTCAACCTCGATGATGGTCTTGGTCACCGTGCTGCATTTCCAAAATACGCAGTAATTCCTTTGAATCTGTGTTGCACATAGTTCTCTTCACTCTAACAAAAGCTTGAATGTCAGGGTATCTTACTGGGATGATAGCTGTAAGAATTTCATGAAAGATGCAACCAAAGGTCGGGAAGAACGGTAATATCAGCCATACCTCAAAATCTAAGGGAGGAGAACACAACCAGGATAGCTCCTCTACTTGGACTATGTCCACATTTCGTGGCAAAAACATGATGATATTACGGGCTATTTTCTGAGCTGCTTGAAATAACGTGTACCTGCATACAAAACCAACCATACGGTAGTAACATTTATCAAAGTTAAAAATATATTCACACTTGTTAGTAACTACATATACCAGTAAGTACCTTGCCAAAATAGTATACCAAAAATGCGACAAATATACGAGAATAATGCATCAGTCCACTTACACTTTTCCTTTACATGAGTCCAGTTACACTTGAAATGTGCAATCTTCCAGACGCAACTAAACGTTTACCGGCCGACAATTATACACGTGTTCATCAAAATGCCCACTAAACTTAAACTGCTTAAAACCAATACGAATTTATAGTTGGTTTTTATTCAGTGTTGTGGTCAGGACACAAGAGAATTCAAGGAGGAGCATACCCATCTTTTGGCTTCAACATATCGAGGGTGTAAATAGGAGTCTGATTGTATGATGGCCCTCCCCATGGTGGTGAAAGGAACACCAAATCTGCCTGGTATAAAAACAGTAATCAGAAGAAAAAAAAACGTAATATGGAAATGACTACCCATTATTGCTAGTTGGATGGGGCAGTTCTTCTTCATGAGCTTTATTACATGAAGCTAACCATATGAAGGAGGGTGATTTCATTTTGAAACTAGACTACAAGAAGATATACAAAAAAGTTAATTAAAGAAATGTTGCTAGCTAAAAGGCCTTTAATTTAAATTGGTTGGCTGGTAATAAGCAAGGTTAACAGGCGGAGCATGACAGTGCTTTTTTGAATGTTGAATAAGGTAGGAAACAGAGCAAAGGCCTACGGGCAGAAATAGCCTCTCTCTCCGTTGCTTTTCAATTTAGTTGTTGATAAACTGGCAGCGATGTTAATCTAAAAAGTAACAAGCACATCAGTAGTTACAACTTCCCATTGAGGCCTTTGACCTTAAGTATGACGAAACATTTCTGGTATTTGCCGATGAGTTTGTGAGAACATATCTGGCCTCGCAATTAACTTTGAGAAGGAAAACAGTGATCTATCTGGATGAGAACATTAATAAGCAGTTTTACTACACTAGTTTCCTATGAAATGTCTGGGGACTCATGCCAGCATAGTCAACCTAATAAGGGATTGATAAACTTCAAAAAATAGGTGTGTGCTTGCTTGGACAGCACAGAAACTTTCTTGGGTTGGGAAAGCAACTCTGCTCAAGGCATGTCCAACCGCAATCATGTGAACACTTCTTTCACCTATTTCGAATAAAACTGCACATGGAAGATGTGGAGAAGATCAGGATGTAGTTGGGCATGCTGGCCTAATCGAAATGAAGATAGCTAGCCAACTATGGGGACTAAATTAATCATCTATTACTAACGAAAGTATGTATAATGCAGTAGAAAAATTACAAACATGAAGGAAAAAATAAATCTTGAGTGTGGGATTGGCACTAGCAGGGCTGTTTTAGTATGACAACCTCGTTCACTAAGATGGCCCTAGCAGATATGAAGTATACCGAAAATCAGGTCCCTCTTTCCATAATATGGAAATTTCAGAGCATTTTGGATTATCAAACTAACCAACATATCCAAAACTACATGTCGCGATAGTTGGTACTGGGGTACATGTTAATTCCCTACTCGCACTACTCAAATCCACACATAACAGAAGCTATAAAGTGAGCCCAGGAATGCTCATGTAAATTAACCTCTCATATTTTTAATGAATAGGCATACGGATTTCGGACATGAAGTTGAGGAATCAGAGGTGAGATGTTGATGGATGGCCAGTTTCACAAGAATTTCTGCTATGCAAGCACAAAGTGTGACGTTCACAGTCATGTTCGTCATGCAAAACTGAACAGGGATAGCGTACCTTTAAGGAAGGCGCGAGCCGGAAGAAATCGCCGACCACGAACTCGATCATGTCCTCCACGCCGTAGATCCTGGCGTTGTGCCTCGCCAGCTCCACCTTGCGGGGATCGATCTCCACCGCGACCACGTAGCAACCCCTGCACGAGACCGGGATGCCGGCGACGGGATTAGCGGGAGAAGGAAGCGAAGCGACCTGGAAACGGAAAACGGAAAGTTCATCGGCGGGTGCCTGGCTGCGAACTGGATGGAGTTGCCGCCGACGCCGGCGAACGCGTCGACGACGAGGCCGGCGGGGGAGGCGCGGGCGGCCTGCGCGGCGGCGATGGCCTCCGGGGTGGCCGAGTACCAGCCCTCGGCGTCCATCAGCACGCCGCGGTCGTACAGGGAGAAGAGGCTGTGCCGGTGAGCCCAGTACTTGCCCGCGGCAGCGGCAGCGGCGGGCTCCTCTTGCGGCGGCTGCTCCGCCTCCGGGCGCTTCGGCTTCGGCGGCGCCTCGACCTCGCGGGTCGGGGTCGGCGAAGGGGTTCGGGATTGGATTCCGCATCTAGGCTTCTCGGAGGTCCGGAGCGGCGGCCGGAAGGAGGGGGAGACGGCGATGAGGCTGCGCTGGCGACGGCGACGGCGGACGATTTTCGGGATGGCGGCCAGCAGGCGAAGGAAGCGGTGGGGCACATTGGTGGGGAGGAGTGTCACGGCGTTGGCCCGGCGGCGAGCGATGGGTGGTGTGGCGTTGCCTTTTGCCATCACTGAGCGACACAGTATTGTGTTCGTTGTTTGGTCTTCTCCTGTGCAGGGTTTGGACTGGAGTAGCAGTACGCCAGTAATGGTTACCTTTTTCAACGACAAAAATGCTGGAGGAAGACCATGCGTTGTGAAAGAAAAATCTCTGAAAAATAAATTACAGAACATCCGTTTTACAGGATGGTAGGGATTTGAACAAACTAGTCAAAAAAAAAGGAATTTGGACAGATTGGTAAAAAAAAGATTTGAACCATCAGATTCGTTAATATTCTCACAACAAATAAACAATTTAATGTTATAGATAGTCATGTTACAAGTGAGAGTAGAACTAGCTCACATGAGGCAGTTCACTACAACAACGTTAAACAACATGCTTCCACACAAGTTCCACAAATGCAAGTTCCCTCGCATCTTACAACCCATGGCCGCAACTGAGAAGCATTTCGTGCAGAATGTGGCAGAGCTTCTTAATTTAGATAGCGACTGAGATGCCTTTGGTGCAGCAATTGGCTCCACAGATCAACCACGGGATTTTGAGTATGTTCCAAGTTTCTGCAGAAGATACGGCAGAGTTACTTAGCTTCACAAGACAATGCTCAGTCACCCAAAAAAACAAGATGGTCACAACCAGAAACTTCGGTAAGGTGAGGAACAGAGGGCATGAACTTACTATAGAAGTACACAGGGCTGTTGCTCCCCAAGAGAACAAGAAATGCAAGGCTGGGAAAAATGGCCACTATAGATATGAGATTTACAGGTACTTAGACAACCAAGGAAGATCTGGGGACTCCTTGAGTGCAAAGGTCACATCGTCGCTGCCAACCAACAAAACAAAGATATTAATAAATGAGAAAAGAGGTTTCCACAGATAGTAATATCTTAGAACTGTGTTGTGGCTCCAGGGTTTCGGTAGAGATAGGTAAAAGGGGGAAACACCTCCTTATTCTTGTTCGATGGAAACTGGGTATCAGATTTTATCTATGAACCAAACTTAAGAGCATCTCCAGTCGCGTCCCCCAAACCGTCCCCCAAACCGCGCCGGATTGAGCGTTTGGGGGACGTGTTTCGTTCGTGCCGCGTTTGGGGGACGTCGCTCCCGGCCGCGTCCCCCAAACAAAATTTCGCAAATTTTAAACTTGACTAGATTCGATTAGATTCGTCCAAACTTACATAGATTCGAACGAAATTTGACTAACTTTAAAACTAAACCTAATCTAGAACCACTTGCGGCGGCCGGAGGCGTCGTAGTACCGCCGGAAGTTGTACATCTCGTCGGTGACGACCTCTCGCTTGACGCGCTCGTCGACGGGCTCGTCCACGGGCTCGTCCTTCACCAAGCCGCTTGGTCCTGCCTCGCCGTCGTCGGTGAGGTCCACCAGCGGCTTGCCGGAGTCGCGGCTGGGCAAGGCGCTCGCCGCGTCCGAGTCGCCCCTCCAGGCGGCCTTGTCGTCCATGGACGCCAAGAACGCCGCCCGCAGCCCCGGGCAGTCCTCGGGGTCGTCGCCGCCGGCGATGAGCCGCTGCCGCCGCTCGTACTCCGCCGGCAGCGCCGCCGCGACGCTTCCTCCGGCTCCTCCTTCACCTCCGGCTCGGGATGAGGAGGGCGCCGCCGCGCCTCCCTTGCTGCCGCCCGCTGCCGCTACCGCCACGCCTCGTGTTGACGGGCGTCGCCGGCTCCTCCTTGACCTCCCGTTTGGGAACGGTATACGGCGCCGACCGGTACGACGACGACGGCGTCGATCGCGCCGGCCCCGAGGAAGAAGAGTGCGAGGAGGACGAGTACGTCGTCCTCCTCGGCTGCCATTGAGGAGAAGGCGGCGGCGACGACGGCATCTCCGGCCCGCGGAGCGCCGTTGCGGAGGCCGCGGATGACGTTCTCGAGGGTACGCCCGGAACGCCCCGCAACAGGGCGCGGCCTTCCCTGTTCCAGGCTGTTGGGCCCGCCGATGAGCCCGTCGGTCGCTGTGCGGCTCGACGTCGTACTTGGCCTTGAAGTACGTCGTCCACCGATCGTCGTTGTCCTTGGCCGCCCATGTCGGATCCGCCCGCTCCTCGGCGGTGAGTTGAGCCCGACGGGCCTTGATGGCGTCCCGCCATTGCTGCGTGTCCGGCTTCGGCGGCGGCGGGATGCCAATGCCGTTCACGGCCATCTTCCAGCCCGCCGCCGCTTGGCGGCCCGCACGTCCGGCGGGACCGGATACCGGGCGTGGTGCGGCGCCCACGCCTCCGCCACGGTGAGGCTGCCGCGGCCGAAGCCGTTCGCCGCGGCGATCTTGCGGGAGGACGACATTTTTTGAGCGGCGAGTAGAGGATCTGGGAAGGGGAGGCGGCGGCGACGAGAAGGATTATGATGAGCGGCGATAACTGGAGGGCGTCTTAAAACAGCGGCGGCAGCGGGTGGTTGCACGCAATAACTCCGGCGCGGACGGCCACGCGGCCATGCACGACGAGACGCGTCCCTGCGTCGCCCGGGAAAACAGGGACGCCATTAACGTCGCTTGACCAAAGGTAGGCGACGGGGTTTTAGCCTTCCGTGCCGCCGACGCGTCGGCCCCGCCACTCCCCGCCTCGCTTCGTTGTGTCCGGCGTCCCCGGAGCGTCCCCGTGGGACGGGGACGGGCTCGGGGCGCCGGACACCGTATCGGGCCGCGCCGGACAAAAAAGGGCTTTGGGGGACGCGGCTGGAACGCTTTTTTTGTCCGGCGCGCCCCAAATCGCTTTGGGGGACGGTTTGGGGGACGCGACTGGAGATGCTCTAACTATCCCCAATTTAGCTGAACCTACTTGATTTCTCTTTATATATCTGGCTGGTAGGCATAGCATATGCATTCAGCCCTTTGCCCATCCGCGTGATAAATGATACTTTTAAGATTTAATAATGGCTGCGAATTGATAGTCTTCAAGCTGTTCTGTAATGCCTGTTTCAAAGGGCAGTTTTGCAAGCTAACCTTGGGTAGTTGAGCTGCAGCTTCTGCAACTTATGCTTAGTGCCTTCCTCACAGAGAACTATCTTGCTCTCACCAAGCTTGCAACTGCAAGAGAAGAAAATTAGAAAATTGTGTTTCCAGAGAACACAACTGAAACAACATATGCTTTGACAATAGAGGATGTAGCATTCGGGGCTAAGGATTTTTCCTTTTCAAATGGAAAATGCACCATTAGTGGGAAATAATGAGCCTGGTAGAGAATGTATGCAAATAACAGAGCTCTGGATTAGTTTAATCCTACCATAGGATCAGACTAGCATTGAAAAAACACTATGGCAACAATAATTTCCAACATATGCAGCCTAACGGTGAAAGCATTATTTTCTGAGTTGTTTCCATGTAGCAAGTTCTGTGCGATGGAAATACCTTTTGCCCAAACAAACTAGGGTCAGACTACAGATGTAATCATTTCCCCAAAGAGTATGCAACTAATTAAATTAAATGCAGTAATTTCTTAGCAGTAAGACCAATTGGACCGGCATATCCTTCGTTACTAGACAGCAAAATTCGGATTAGCATTATAGAGAACTAGCCATCATTGTCTTTCTTGAATACCTAGTGCAGTGCCAGCTAAGGTAGAATAAACACAACACCAATATGATTTCCTAGTGCCCACAGAACCTTTAGCACTTCTTCACAATAAACCTATCATATAAATTTTCACTTGACGAAGTTTGGTAACATCAATAAAAGGAAACAAAGAGCATAAAACAACATGCACTTGACCAACCAGTATGCCTGACATGATGATAACCCCAAAATTCAAAGGAAACAGCATTTCCAATCATGGTATGACTTCTCTTGGAACAAAAAAATGACAATGGAACTGCATTTGTAACAATGCACCGTATAAGAGGCAACAGTAATACTATCCACATCATACATGATGTACGTGAACATGAACTCAAGGCAACCATATGTAAAAGCAACTTTAGCAGCTTCATGCAACGTGAATACCAGGATCACTTACCAGATTTTCAGGAGAGTGTCATATCCAGGCAATAGTTCTCTATTGGCGTGGCACCAAGAGAAAACAGTCGATGCTAGCTACAGGATAAAAGGATATCACATGAGATTTCTCCTCAAATGCACCTAAAATGGACATTAATTCGGTAACAAAAGGGCAGGCTTTCCAGTAAAATGTGAAAGAACACTGACAGTAAACTTCTGTAGCAAGTATGACTGAATGAGAAAACAATTTCAAGGCTATCATTCGCATGGAAACTCAGCCAGAGAAGAAGCTGGAAAGAACTGTTGGTTATATGGAAGAATAGTTCAATGAGAGGAGACTGAATGACAACTAAGTAATTAGTCGAATAGTTTTTCACTGCAGACCAATATACTATTCCAGAAAATAACCAGAGCTTTGAAGCCATTGGAACAACAAAAATTTACTGCATTCATGAACGGTAAATTTGTGTTGTTCACTGTTCTGATGAATTTGGAAAAAAAACATTTCGGGCCTAGATAGATTAGAATATTGGAAACCACTGCATACTTGGTAAGCTTAAGGTTGGGGCAGCCCGCAGGCACGAATTTGGGAAAAACTTAGTTAGTGGTAAGCAAGGAAGGTTGCCTAAAACAGATCGACGAGGCACGAATGTTTTTTTTTCTTTTTCCATGTGTATGCTGTACTCTGCCCTTTAGAGCTGAACTTCTTTCCACCTTTTAAAGAGTTATCGAGAAACAGTTCTTTTGTGTTCTTGTCGGAAAAAAAAACATGGCTAAATTCATCAGAAAAAATCGATGTAAACAAAAAGAATGGATCCAGAAGGAACAGTTGAAACTTTACCTTTGCTGCATGAATGCTAATGACCAATATAGGAATTACCAAAAAAATGCGCTCACCTTATCAAATAATACTTCGCCTAGGCCACTTCTGTATAATTCGTGAACCATAGCAGCCAATATAATTTTTCCAAATTTTGGGCAGTTCTTCATTACCTGTAGGTGCGCAAAAATTGCTAATGTGAGATTGGACGGTCAGCAAGTATTACTGTTTGATCTGGTCAGGGAAGAAAAGTACATGTGGTTTACCCCAACTGAGTGAGCTGCATACTACATATCAAAGTCAACACAAATTAGGAGTTCAGATAAGAGGCAATTGTTATCTCCACTCACTTGAATATGTGGTGCCTGAAAAACTTCTTGAATCGCGTCTTCTATATCACCCATGCAAACAGCACCATTTCCTATAAGTATTGGACAATGTTCAGTGGACTATTAAACAGTTTGGAGCTTAGCTGTCTGAACAAATGGAGGGAGTGAAATAGGATAAATGTAAGCATAAAGATAGCGTAAACCTAAGTAAGGTCATTTATGAATACGTTATTCAATCGCAGTACATGCATACGGTACCTCCTGGAGATGGAGTCTGTCCAACTTGTTGTAGTTGTTTAACACGGTAATCTGCAAACTCTGCAGCGCGTCTACAAATTTCTAAGGCACGCCTAGCATCGCCAGACATAGCAGCTACCTGCACAAAAAGGCAATCAACTGAGATGAATGAACATGCATGCTAACAGAACACTTGCATGGTCTAGCCTTCTTACCTGACAGAACATAGAAGCTAATTAGTTAGCAGGTAAAGATAAACAACCAAATTATTTTTATTTTATTATTGCTCCAGAATTTAATTTTTTTTCTTAATGCTATGATGATGAAACTCAATACAAGGAAATTTTCTATTGAATGGAGTAGCAATTGGCAACTACTATTCAATGGCACCAGACTGCATTGCTGAAACTCGGTTTATTCCATTGACTTCCATCAGTATCAAACAGAATATTTTGTGCTTTCAATCACACTGTTCGAAAAGGGAAGACCATATAAATAATCAAAGCATGATTCACTCTACTAATTTGTGGGATCCTGTATAACTTAAGTATTTATTATGAAACAAAAGGAAGCAAAAAAATAGCTACATCATGAAGGGTCTATACGCAGATAGGATAACTTAACCTTCAGCTGTAGGACCTGGTCTTTAAATATTATCAGAAAATCTCAGATCAGATGACAAGAGAAACAATCATCATGGACAAAAACAAACAAAGATACAAGTATATGAGAGCAAATATGTACACATGATACAGTGATCCAAAGTTCCAAACCTTTCTAGAAGCAAATTCAATAGCTTGATCTTCAAAGGCATCGATACCCTTAAGACGGCTTGTTATGATTTCTTGCAGTTGACGATAATTATAAGGGCCAAAACACAGCCTTTGAATACCCATCCTACTTGAGATGCGAGGAAATAGCTTTTCTGGAAGATCCATTGTGTTTGCTATACCTGCATTAAATAACAGCACACCAGAGAATAAATACTGGCTAGAGACCAAAATCACAAGTCAAGACAAAGTTATAGGTACCTATAATAACTAGGTTTGAATTTGGCTTGGTGGGCCAATCAAGGATGTTATACAGCACCTGGTAAAAAGATCAATCAAAATGTCAATGAGCATGCAATAATGGAATGTTGCCAAACGACAGGAATATTGGGCATTCTCTCAAGAACAAAGTTAAAAATTATAAAGCTACTAAATAAGTTAAGCTAGATTTTATTACCGACTGATTTCTTGTCAAAAGAAGATCAAGCTCATCAATGAGCAAAACAATTGGTTGGTTTGCTTGCTTTCCGATTTTAATGCCATCTGAAAAGTGCTCGGTTAAATAATGAAGAGCTTTTTTCCATCCAACCCTATGCCCACTCAACTGTTCATATATAACCTGCATATTTTATGAAGTGTGCCTGTTATAAGTTTATGTTAACAGATAAGGGATTGTATATGCTATACTTGAGTGGAAATTTGCCATTTCTTAGAATACTTAGAAGTTTGTATACCTTGTAGATATTCTCTGGAGAAGCTAATTTGAGACCATTGATTTCTATAAAACAATAAGGCCTCAGAGCTCCAGAATCAAATTCAGATCTCAACCTCCTCATGACTGCAAGTACACTCATAGTCTGCCATCAACAAAGCACGTGCAGAAAATGCAGTTTAGCATTCAGCCACATCAGAAGAATCAAACCATCACCACAGCCATGAAATAAGGGTTGGTTACCTTGCCAGTACCAGGCACACCATGAATGTACAGGCAGCGTCCTAGACATTGGTCATTGCAAATTGCATCCTTCACAAATGTAGATATCTCCTCCATTTCTCTGGCACAAGAATTCTATTCAGTAACAGTTTGCGTAAGATGTTGATGAAACACGCAGCAAACATGACTAGACATACTTATCCCTGCAAGGCAATGACTTGGGAAGAGTAGCCAATAACAGCGTAGCTTTCGCCTTCTCCAGAGCAGTCTTTTGATGGCACCGAACATGCTCAGGTATTTTCCGGATCCCAATCTTTTGCAGGCCATATATCCTCCCTGTCCGTGAATTCTACGAACAAACATGCATTTCAGTAAAGTAATGGAAAACTATAGGGGGAGAGGTAGAGGGGGGTGAGGAAGAGTTCGTACAGCAGCCAATCCATGAGATAGGTTCTTTCTGGCCACGTAACGTGTGGCCGGTTCATCCTCCTCATCATATTCTGAATCTTCGTCAGTATCACTGACATAATCATTATCAGCATTGTAAGGCTCGTCGCTGGGATCTTCTTTTGTCTACACAATAGTGGAAGGACAGGATCACTGGCAATTCACTATACCATAATGATGATCCAAATTTCTGTGAACAGAGTTTCACAGATTTGAAGTTTCAAAAGATGTACCTCAGGTTCATCATCAATATCTGCCAGCCGCTTAAAATTATGCCAATGTACATCATACTCATATTCACAATAAAATACATCATCTCCTTCATTAGTGGCATCCCTGAACTCTTTGGGGCTCATGACAAAACAATGTCTAAGGATAGTTTCCATCTGTAGAAGCCACAAGAACAAACAAAGTAGAATCAATAAACATGGTAAAACAATGGAATGAAACATAGCCAGGAAAAACACTAATCACCTCAATGTCTCCAATATCATTACTACGATAGAGCTCTCTCCGCAAATTATGTGGCTGCCTTCCTGCTGCGGTCTCTTCAGGAATAATGTACCACCTCACCTTTGCCCAGAATGCTCCATCTGGCTCCCTCCGTAAACTGTTGCACATTATTGCTATTTGGTAAGTAAATTCATGAGTTATAATTGATTGCAGTTAATTGTTGAGAACTAGAATCATTTCTGTAACAACAAGCGTGTCTAAAACTAGATTCCTGCCTTCTCGACACATTATTGTAGGTTGAGCCCTTGTCCAATTGCCAACACACTTCAAATTCTCCAAACTTATCCAAATTCTATTGCACTGTGACCAACTACACCTAATTCTCACATGAATAAGAAAAGCAATTCACAAAATAGTAATACTTTTGGCAACAGGAACCTCGGAGTCTCCTCTGAATTTGAGTGCGAACTAACCTCTCAATGCGTGCAGCCCATAAATCGCTGGAGAGAAGCTTCTCTTTGGCTGTCCTCCTGATCCTCTTCCCAGCGGGCGGCTTGGGTCTGTCAATCGCCCTCCCCGCACGCTCGGCTTCACAGTATGGGCACGCCCAATCCCCCTCGGGCACACGCCGCAGGGGCGGGCGCACGCACCTCAGATGGAACCCGCCGAGGCACGCGTCGCACTCCACCATGACCCCGCCGCTGGTGCGGAAGCACACGCGGCACTCCTCCTGCTCTGGGTCCTCCACATCCGACTCCGCCCCCTCCTGGCGCTTCAGGTACACGTCGTCTCCGACGGCGAACTCCCCGCCGTCGTACACCACCTTGCGGTAGTACGCCCTCTGCTTCGGCAGCCGCCTCTGCCGCTTGGGCTCGGCCTGGCTCGGGGTTTTGGGCGACGGCGCGGCCCGCTTCCGCTTGAGGGTGGGCGTGGGCTTGGGCTTCACCGGGGTCGCCGCGAGGTCCTTGGCGGGGGTCTCCGGGAGGTCCTTGGTGGGGGTCTCCAGGAGGCGGCGGGATCTGCGGACGGTGGAGGGCGTCGCCGGAGACATCGGCGGCGGCGAGGCCATGGATTTGGACCTCCGCCTGGGCGTAGGCTTGGACGGGGTGGAGAACTCCATCTGGGCGGCGGCGGAGGCGGCGGTGGTCTTCGATGGAGAGAATTTGGTCTTGGAATTGGATCTAGTCGGGGTGGCGGAGAGATCCATTTGGGTGACTCGCCGGAGGCCGGGAGGGAGGCGGGGCAACGGTAATTTGAAACGGAATGGGCGATTGGATAGACGGAGTTAGGGTTTGTCGGTTTGCCGCCCAGGACTTTTCACGCTTTTACAATTTTGCCCTTCAAAGAATGGGCAATGCAAAATCAGGCCCAAACCCGACCGACATGCAAGTCCGGCCCAGGATTTTCGGGCCGGCTCGGGTCTGACCTTCCGGGCCGGGCTGCCCATGCCCAGCTGTAGCCTAGCTGCTCAGGCCAGCTAGAATCGACAAAACTTATTTCCCACTCATTAGCAGGTGTTACCACGTCCGCCCGCGTGCGGGCGCCTGTTGGGCTGGCCCATTTTATTGGTGTGTTCGAGGTTCGTCGTTCGTTGCTGCACGCTCGCGGTTTGTCTGCGTCTTTTCTGAAATTCTTCTGGTTCTTCAGTTCTCGATTCGTTTTCTTCAGTTTTCTTCAGTTCTCGATTCGTTTTCGCTTTTTCTGTTTCTTTTATTGTTTGAACATTCTAAATTTGAACAATTTTTAAATCTGGGCAGTTTTCAAATCTGAACATTTTTTAGCCTTAACAGATTTCAAATTTGAGCAAATTGTAAATTTCTACAAATTTCAAATTTCAAGCAAATTTCAAATTTAAACAAATTTTGAATTTCATTAAATTTCAAATTTTGAGCAAATTTAGAGTTTATACAATTACTTTAAATTTGAACTTTTTCAGCTTTAAACATTTTTTATAATCTGAAATTTTGCAAATCTGATTTTTTTTAGAAAAATCAATAGAAAAAAAACGGAGAAGACCTTTCTTGGGCGGCTGGGCCGGACCAACACGGAGGCACGAGGGGGAACCCTGCGTGCGTGCGCTGCTCCCGCACGCACGCAAACTGGGTATAGGGAAACCCGCCAAACTCCTTTCTACTAGGGCAGAAATCAAACAACCGGGCCTAGATTCCACGAGCGGCTCCATGCCGAGGAGACATGCTGGCCAATGTTGACCACACAAAAGACAACTATTTCTATCTCCTTCCTAATCAATGCAGGGCCCATGCTGCTCTGTCCTTTGCGGTAAAAAATGGACATTACCGCTAGATCAAGGGCAGACGCATACAAACATATTAAAAAAAGCCATTTTTAATGTCCGCACCCGAGGTAGATGGAAACAAATCATGTCCAAAATTTGTTGGGCCGCTAGAGATACTGAAAGTTCAGAGATGGTAAACCTAGAGGGGGTGAATAGGTTTCTACAAATTTTAATTCTTTCTTTGCAAAGTTAAGCTTTATGGGATATAAAGATGAGTCTAATACAAACTATGTGAAGCACCCTATATGATGATACAAGTAACTCGAGCACGAAGGCTCTCACAGGCAGTTATATCACAAGTAAAGAGTTCGGTTAGGGATAACCGATAGCACGCGGAGACGAAGGTTTATTCCCGTGTTCCCTTCCTTTGCAAGAAGGTACGTCACGTTTGGAGAGATGGGGGTCCCACGAAGGATTCCCCAACGACACGAAGGCTCACCTTCTTCTCCGAAGCCTATCCCACGAAGAAATAACTCACTCACTTGTGGTATACTTTGAGGTAGCCTCCAAACCTTCACAATCTTGTCAGGAGCACATCCACAACCCAGATGCTTCCGGACCTCTTTTGCCCACCTATGGTTTCTTGAAATCCTAGAGAGCAAGTATCTTGATGAATACAAGGGGGGACAAGATTTGGCTTGGTGGAACTATAGATCAAGACCTCCTCTAGCTTTTCCCTGGAGGGATTTGAGTTTGGGTGGAGGAGGAGGGGGGTCTGAAGGTTTTAGAGCTCAACAATGGAGTATGAGAGAGAGAAAAATGTCTTGAGCTTTTGCACTGGTTGATACATCTCCGACGTATCGATAATTTCTTATGTTCTATGCCATATTATTGATGATACCTACATGTTTTATGCACACTTTATGTCATATTCGTGCATTTTCTGGAACTAACCTATTAACAAGATGCCGAAGTGCCGGTTCTCGTTTTCTGCTGTTTTTGGTTTCGAAATCCTAGTAACAAAATATTCTCGGAATTGGACGAAACGAAGACCCGGGGGCCTATTTCGCCACGAACCTTCCGGAAGACC
The DNA here is from genome assembly GCF_022539505.1 of Lolium rigidum. NCBI lineage: Eukaryota > Viridiplantae > Streptophyta > Magnoliopsida > Poales > Poaceae > Lolium > Lolium rigidum. Next base: position 32,840,129 of record NC_061508.1, on the reverse strand, counting down.
GAAGAGCATACGAAGTGGGGCCACGAGGTGGCCAAACCACATGGCGGCGCGGCCAAGGGGGGCCCGCGCCGCCCGTGGTGTGGGCCCCTCGTCGGCCCCCGACTCGCCCTTCCGCCTACTTAAAGCCTCCGTCGCGAAACCCCCGATGCGAAAAACCACGATACGGAAAACCTTACCGAGACGCCGCCGCCGCCGATCCCATCTCGGGGGATTCGGAGATCTCCTCCGGCACCCTGCCGGAGAGGGGATTCATCTCCCGGAGGACTCTACACCGCCATGGTCGCCTCCGGAGTGATGAGTGAGTAGTTCACCCCTGGACTATGGGTCCATAGCAGTAGCTAGATGGTTGTCTTCTCCTCATTGTGCTTCATTGTTGGATCTTGTGAGCTGCCTAACATGATCAAGATCATCTATCCGTAATACTCTATGTTGTGTTTGTCGGGATCCGATGGATAGAGAATACCATGTTATGTTAATTATCAAGTTATTACATATGTGTTGTTTATGATCTTGCATGCTCTCCGTTACTAGTAGAGGCTCCGGCCAAGTTTTTGCTCTTAACTCCAAGAGGGAGTATTTATGCTCGATAGTGGGTTCATGCCCGCATTGACACCGGGACGAGTGACGAGAAAGTTCTAAGGTTGTGTCTGTGATGTTGCCACTAGGGATAAAACATTGGCGCTATGTCCGAGGATGTAGTTGTTGATTACATTACGCACCATACTTAATGCAATTGTCTGTTGCTTTGCAACTTAATACTCGGAAGGGGTTCGGACGATAACCTCGAAGGTGGACTTTTTAGGCATAGATGCGGTTGGATGGCGGTCTATGTACTTTGTCGTAATGCCCAATTAAATCTCACCTGTACTTATCATGACATGTATGTGCATTGTTATGCCCTCTCTATTTGTCAATTGCCCGACCGTAATTTGTTCACCCAACATGCTTTTATCTTATGGGAGAGACACCTCTAGTGAACTGTGGACCCCGGTCCATTCTTTAATACTCGAAATACAAATCTGCTGCAATACTTGTTTTTACTCGTTTTCTCTGCAAACAATCATCTTCCACACAATACGGTTAATCCTTTGTTACAGCAAGCCGGTGAGATTGACAACCTCACTCGTTTCGTTGGGGCAAAGTACTTTGGTTGTGTTGTGCAGGTTCCACGTTGGCGCCGGAATCCCCGGTGTTGCGCCGCACTACATCCCGCCGCCATCAACCTTCAACGTGCTTCTTGGCTCCTCCCGGTTCGATAAACCTTGGTTTCTTTCCGAGGGAAAACTTGCTGCTGTGCGCATCATACCTTCCTCTTGGGGTTGCCCAACGAACGTGTGAAATACACGCCATCAAGCATATTTTCCGGCGCCGTTGCCGGGAGATCAAGACACGCTGCAAGGGGAGTCTCCACTTCTCAATCTCTTTACTTTGTTTTTGTCTTGCTTTATTTTATTTACTACTTTGTTTGCTGCATTATATCAAAACACAAAAAAATTAGTTGCTAGCTTTACTTTATTTACTGTCTTGTTTGCTATATCAAAAACACAAAAAAAATAGTTTACTTGCATTTACTTTATCTAGTTTGCTTTATTTACTACTGCTAAAATGGCCAACCCTGAAAATACTAAGTTGTGTGACTTCACTAGCACAAATAATAATGATTTCCTATGCACACCTATTGCTCCACCTGCTACTACAGCGGAATTCTTTGAAATTAAACCCGCTTTACTCGAATCTTGTTATGCGAGAGCAATTTTCGCAGTGTTAGTTCTGATGATGTTGCTGCCCATCTCAATAATTTTGTTGAACTATGTGAAATGCAAAAATATAAAGATGTAGATGGTGACATTATAAAATTAAAATTGTTTCCTTTCTCATTAAGAGGAAGAGCTAAAGATTGGTTGCTATCTCCGCCTAAGAATAGTATTGATTCCTGGACTAAATGCAAGGATGCTTTTATTGGTAGATATTATCCCCCTGCTAAAATTATATCTTTGAGGAGTAGCATAATGAATTTTAAACAATTGGATAATGAACATGTTGCTCAAGCTTGGGAAAGAATGAAATCTCTCGGTTAAAAATTGCCCAACCCATGGACTGATTACTTGGATGATCATCCAAACCTTCTATGCAGGACTAAATTTTTCTTCACGGAATTTATTGGATTCAGCTGCTGGAGGTACCTTTATGTCCATCACTCTTGGTGAAGCAACAAAGCTTCTTGATAATATGATGGTTAATTACTCGAATGGCACACGAAAGAGCTCCACAAGGTAAGAAGGTAAATTCTGTTGAAGAATCCTCTTCCTTGAATGATAAGGTTGATGCTATTATGTCTATGCTTGCGAATGATAGGACTAATGTTGATCCTAATAATGTTCCACTAGCTTCATTGGTTGCCCAAGAAGAACATGTTGATGTAAACTTCATTAAAAATAATAATTTCAACAACAATGCTTATCTGAACAATTCTAGTAATAACTATAGGCCATATCCTTATAATAATGGTAACGGTTATGCTAATTCTTATGGGAATTCTTACAACAATAATAGGAATACACCCCCTGGACTTGAAGCTATGCTTAAAGAATTTATTAGTACACAAACTGCCTTTAACAAATCTGTTGAGGAAAAGCTCAATAAAATTGATATTCTTGTTTCTAGAGTTGATAGTCTTGCCTCCGATGTTGATCTTTTGAAATCGAAAGTTATGCCTAATAGGGATATTGAAAATAAAATTGTTACTACAGCAAATGCCATCCAAGTTAGAATTAATGAGAATATAAGATTAATGGCTGAACTCGCGTGCTAGGTGGGATAGAGAAGAAAATGAAAAACTAGCTAAAAAGGAAAATGTAGCTAAAGTTTGGACTATTACCACCACTAGCAATGCTAATGATTCACATGTTGCTGCACCTCCTACTATCAATAATAAAATAATTGGTGTTGGCAATGCTTCTACTCCTAGTGCAAAGCGCGCAAAATTACCTGAAACTGCTGAAACTGCTTGTGATAAAACTGCTGAAATTTTTTCCAACCTTGGGGATGATAATCCCATTGCTTTAGATTGTAATGATTTAGATTTTGATGATTGCCACATCTCTGAAGTTATAAAGTTCTTACAAAAACTTGCTAAGAGTCCCAATGCTAGCGCTATAAACTTGGCTTTCACAAAACATATTACAAATGCTCTCATAAAAGCTAGAGAAGAGAAACTAAAACTTGAAACTTCTATTCCTAGAAAGCTAGAGGATGGTTGGGAGCCCATCATTAAAATGAGAGTCAAAGATTTTGATTGTAATGCTTTATGTGATCTTGGTGCAAGTATTTCGTTATGCCTAAAAAAGTCTATGATATGCTTGACTTGCCACCATTGAAGAATTGTTATTTGGATGTTAATCTCAGCTGATAATGCTAAAAAGAAACCTTTGGGGAGAGTTGATAATGTTCATATTATGGTTAACAATAACCTTGTCCCCGTTGATTTTGTTGTCTTGGATATTGAATGCAATGCATCTTGCCCCATTATATTGGGAAGACCTTTTCTTCGAACCGTTGGTGCTACTATTGATATGAAGGAAGGTAATATTAAATATCAATTTCCTCTCAAGAAAGGTATGGAACACTTCCCTAGAAAGAGAATGAAGTTACCTTATGATTCTATTATTAGAACAAATTATGATGTTGATGCTTCGTCTCTTGATGTTACTTGATATACACTTTCTGCGCCTAGCTGAAAGGCGTTAAAGAAAAGCGCTTATGGGAGACAACCCACATTTTTACTACAGTATTTTTGTTTTATATTTGAGTCTTGGAAGTTGTTTACTACTGTAGCAACCTCTCCTTATCTTAGTTTTATGTTTTGTTGTGCCAAGTAAAGTCTTTGATAGTAAAGTAAGTAATAGATTTGGATTACTGCGCAGTTCCAGATTTCTTTGCTGTCACGAATCTGGGTCTACCTCCCTGTAGGTAGCTCAGAAAATTAAGCCAATTTACGTGCATGATCCTCAGATATGTACGCAACTTTCATTCAATTTGAGCATTTTCATTTGAGCAAGTCTGGTGGCCTAATAAAATCCATCTTTACGGATCTGTTCTGTTTTGACAGATTCTGTCTTTTATTTCGCATTGCCTCTTTTGCTATGTTGGATGAATTTCTTTGATCCATTAATGTCCAGTAGCTTTATGCAATGTCCAGAAGTGTTAAGAATGATTGTGTCACCTCTGAACATGTGAATTTTTATTATGCACTAACCCTCTAATGAGTTGTTTCGAGTTTGGTGTGAAGGAAGTTTTCAAGGATCAAGAGAGGAGTATGATGAAATATGATCAAGGAGAGTGAAAGCTCTAAGCTTGGGGATGCCCCGGTGGTTCACCCCTGCATATTCTAAGAAGACTCAAGCGTCTAAGCTTGGGGATGCCCAAGGCATCCCCTTCTTCATCGACAACATTATCAGGTTCCTCCCCTGAAACTATATTTTTATTCCGTCACATCTTATGTACTTTGCTTGGAGCGTCGGTTTGTTTTTGTTTTTTGTTTTGTTTGAATAAAATGGATCCTAGCATTCACTTTGTGGGAGAGAGACACGCTCCGCTGTAGCATATGGACAAGTATGTCCTTAGGCTCTACTCATAGTATTCATGGCGAAGTTTCTTCTTCGTTAAATTGTTATATGGTTGGAATTGGAAAATGCTACATGTAGTAACTCTAAAATGTCTTGGATAATTTGATACTTGGCAATTGTTGTGCTCATGTTTAAGCTCTTGCATCATATACTTTGCACCCATTAATGAAGAAATACTTAGAGCTTGCTAATTTGGTTTGCATATTTGGTTTCTCTAGAGTCTAGATAATATCTAGTATTGAGTTTTGAACAACAAGCACTACAAGAAAAGTTCTGATAGACAACGTCTCAAAATCGTCCTCTAAGGGGTATTTTTCGTCGCCCATGGGCCTAACCCGACGATATGGGTTCTGTTGTGGAAACTGCGTCAGGCAAAGTCCAACGACGTTTTTTTCGGTCCGTGATACGTCCAAATTGCATCACTATTTTATATCATAATTTGCTGTTATTCATTGATATATTTCATATTGGAACACAATACTTATGTTATTTCATCTATTTTGCATGTTTCATGATTATTTGGAGATCCGTGATACGTCCAAATTGCATCACTATTTTATATCATAATTTGCCGTTATTCATTGATATATTTCATATTGAACACAATACTTATGTTATTTCATCTATTTTGCATGTTTCATGATTTATTTGGAGATCGAGCACCGTGGTTTCAGATTCCCGCCGGAAAAAGCACCGTCGAATGCAATATTTCGGAAGATCAACTGTGGAAGGGAGTTT